>NW_027646475.1:0-17000 GCF_951394435.1 Stenella coeruleoalba
AAGAGTGGATTCAGGTACGATGATTCTAACTGAAATAAGTCACACAGAAAAAGAAACATCATAAGATATCACTAATACACGGAATGTAAACTTGGCTACACAGGAACTGCATTCCAAAACAGAACAGGGTCTCAAATTTAGAAAACCAACTTATGCTTGCTTCAGGGGAAAGGTGAGTTGGGGTGC
Organism: Stenella coeruleoalba; assembly: GCF_951394435.1. Lineage (NCBI taxonomy): Eukaryota > Metazoa > Chordata > Mammalia > Artiodactyla > Delphinidae > Stenella > Stenella coeruleoalba. Next base: position 187 of record NW_027646475.1, read on the forward strand.
TGCATAAAACCAGAGATTGAAATGAGCACAGATAAAGTTCCTTAAGCCAAATATGGAATAGACAAGAGCTACTCCTTGCTCAAAGAAATGGACTCAACACCCCATATTAAACGCCTAAGAATGTACCTGACTAGTAAATATCTTAAAACCTATGGATTGCTATGTCTCCAAAAGACAATCAAGCGTGTGTACAGGGGCATAAACGCAGCAGTGATAGGATTGGAGAGGTTCGGTGAGCAAATGAAGACCCTTTGAAGTCATATTGCATGGTACCCATTCCACGGGTCTCAACTCTCCAGGTTTAAGGTATTCTTCCTTCAGCTAAAACATGCATGTGGAACCCAGTGTATGATCAACCATGTGAATGGGAGACGTGTTCAAATATGTCTCAGTTTTCCTCCCCTGGTACTCGGGTGCAACATTCCAGACGCTTTACTAACACTCTCCCCACTTGGAGAGTCAGTCCCTTTAACCTCCTGTTTGGCCCAGTTTGCAATTTCTGCGGAAGATGAACAGGAATAGCGAGAACCAATGAGAGACTAGCTGGAGGTGTCTGAACGGGCAAATTTAACTCTCATTTCCCACCAGGAAGAGGAATTAACCAAAGGCTCAGCATGCCGGGCCGGAACCAGATTAGGGCCTTAAGCCATCCTGCGGTGTTGCGGCCAGGTCACAAGAAAGCGAGTTGAAGAAAGGAGCTCAGGGGCACTGTAATTCACAAACCTGCAGAGTTATAAATGACAGCTATCGTCCAAAAATAGACTGAAGTAAGGCTGCCAAGAGGACTTGAAAGCGGGGCAGAATTGCAGGAAACCGATTTCAGGAGGTAGACTGGAATTGCATTGAAAGCATAGGAAAAGAGGCAGAACGTCCACAATGATGCACTTGGCCAAAAAGGGCGTATGCGTTTTTTCCTGAATATATTCAGGAAAAAACGCATACGCCCTTTTTGGCCAACCAAGCAAGCTTGCAAAGGAAATCTGCACTACAATGAAGTCTCACTTCCCCCCGGTCAAAAGGGCCATCTGAATAAAGTGTAAAATCCAGAAAGGCAAGACAGGCCATGGAGAACTGGGAGCCTTGTTATGCTGATGGGCGGGATGTAAATTGCCAACAGACACTCGGGAGAAGTGTATGGTGTTTCCTGAAACATCTAAAAAACAAAGCAACAGAGCCTAGGGCACTTCCACTTATGGTCCTATAGCTTAGGGAAATTAAAATCAAAAAGACACAGCCACCCCAAAGTTTGGGACGCCTCTGTTTACAAGAACCTCGTTTACAGTACAAGTTCAACATCGCAGAAAGTGAAAAATGGATAAAGAACTTGTGGTACTTACGTACAATGCAGTATCACTCAGCAATGAAATCTATGTCATCAGGCCCTTAGCATCACAATGAGTGGATTCAGGTATGATGATTCTAACTGAAATAAGTCACACAGAAAAAGAAACATCATAAGATATCATTAATACACGGAATGTAAACTTGGCTACACAGGAACTGAATTACAGAACAGAACAGGGTCTCAAATTTAGAAAACCAACTTATGCTTGCTTAAGGGTAAAGGTGAGTTGGGGTGCTGCATAAAACCAGAGATTGAAATGAGCACAGATAAAGTTCCTTAAGTCAAATGTGGAATAAACAAGAGCTACTCCTTGCTCAACGAAATGGACTCAACACCGCATATTAAACGCCTAAGAATGTACCTGACTAGTAAGTATCTTAAAACCTATGGATTGCTATGTCTCCGAAAGAGAATCAAGCATGTGTACAGGGGCATAAACGCAGCAGTGATAGGATTGGAGAGGTTCGGTGAGCAAATGAAGACCCTTTGAAGTCATATTGCATGGTACCCATTCCACGGGTCTCAACTCTCCAGGTTTAAGGTATTCTTCCTTCAGCTAAAACATGCATGTGGAACCCAAGTATGATCAACCATGTGAACGGGAGACGTGTTCAATTATGTCTCAGTTTTCCTCCCCTGGTACTCGGGTGCAACATTCCAGACGCTTTACTAACGCTCTCCCCACTTGGAGAGTCAGCGCCTTTAACCTCCTGTTTGGCCCAGTTTGCAATTTCTGCGGAAGATGAACAGGAATAGCGAGAACCAATGAGAGGCTAGCTGGAGGTGTCTGGACGGGCAAATTTAACTCTCATTTCCCACCAGGAAGAGGAAATAACCAAAGGCTCAGCGTGCCGTACCGGAACCAGATTAGGGCCTGAAGCCATCCTGCGGTGTTGCGGCCAGCTCAAAAGAAAGCGAGTTGAAGAAAGGAGCTCAGGGTTACTGTAATTCACAAACCTGCAGAGTTATAAATGACAGCTATTGTCCAAAAATAGACTGAAGTAAGGCTGCCAAGAGGACTTGAAAGCGGGGCAGAATTGCAGGAAACCGATTTCAGGAGGTAGACTGGAATTGCATTGAAAGCATAGGAAAAGAGGCAGAACGTCCACAATGATGCACTTGGCCAAAAAGGGCGTATGCGTTTTTCCTGAATATATTCAGGAAAAAACGCATACGCCCTTTTTGGCCAACCAAGCAAGCTTGCAAAGGAAATCTGCACTACAATGAAGTCTCACTTCCCCCCGGTCAAAAGGGCCATCTGAAAAAAGTGTAAAATCCAGAAAGGCAGGACAGGCCATGGAGAACTGGGAGCCTTGTTATGCTGATGGGCGGGATGTAAATTGCCAACAACCACTCGGGAGAAGTGTATGGTGTTTCCTGAAACATCTAAAAAACGAAGCAACAGAACCTAGGGCACTTCCACTTATGGTCCTATAGCTTAGGGAAATTAAAATAAAATAGACACAGCCACCCCAAAGTTTGGAACGGCTCTGTTTACAAGAACCTCGTTTACCGTACAAGTTCAACATCACAGAAAGTGAAAAATGGAGAAAGAAGTTGTGGTATTTACTTACAAAGCAATATCACTCAGCAATGAAATCTGTGTCATCAGGCCCTTAGCAGCACAATGAGTGGATTCAGGTATGATGATTCTAACTGAAATAAGTCACACAGAAAAAGAAACATCATAAGATATCAGTAATACACGGAATGTAAACTTGGCTACACAGGAACTGAATTACAGAACAGAACAGGGTCTCAAATTTAGAAAACCAACTTATGCTTGCTTAAGGGTAAAGGTGAGTTGGGGTGCTGCATAAAACCAGAGATTGAAATGAGCACAGATAAAGTTCCTTAAGCCAAATATGGAATAGACAAGAGCTACTCCTTGCTCAACGAAATGGACTCAACACCGCATATTAAACGCCTAAGAATGTACCTGACTTGTAAGTATCTTAAAACCTATGGATTGCAATGTCTCCAAAAGAGAATCAAGCATGTGTACAGGGGCATAAACGCAGCAGTGATAGGATTGGAGAGGTTCGGTGAACAAATGAAGACCCTTTGAAGTCATATTTCATGGTACCCATTCCACGGGTTTCAACTACCCAGGTTTAAGGTATTCTTCCTTCAGCTAAAACATGCATGTGGAACCTAGAGTATGATCAACCATGTGATCGGGAGACGTGTTCAAATATGTCTCAGTTTTCGTACCCTGGTCCTCGGGTGCAACATTCCAGACGCTTTACTAACACTCTCCCGACTTGGAGAGTCAGTCCCTTTAACCTCCTGTTTGGCCCAGTTTGCAATTTCTGCGGAAGATGAACAGGAATAGCGAGAACCAATGGAGACTAGCTGGAGGTGTCTGGACGGACAAATTTAACTCTCATTTCCCACCAGGAAGAGGAAATAACCAAAGGCTCAGCATGCCCTACCGGAACCAGATTAGGGCCTGAAGCCATCCTGCGGTGTTGCGGCTAGGTCACAAGAAAGCGAGTTGAAGAAAGGAGCTCAGGGGCACTGTAATTCACAAACCTGCAGAGTTATAAATGACAGCTATCGTCCAAAAATAGACTGAAGTAAGGCTGCCAAGAGGACTTGAAAGCGGGGCAGAATTGCAGGAAACCGATTTCAGGAGGTAGACTGGAATTGCATTGAAAGCATAGGAAAAGAGGCAGAAAGTCCACAATGATGCACTTGGCCAAAAAGGGCGTATGCGTTTTTTCCTGAATATATTCAGGAAAAAACGCATACGCCCTTTTTGGCCAACCAAGCAAGCTTGCAAAGGAAATCTGCACTACAATGAAGTCTCACTTCCCCCCGGTCAAAAGGGCCATCTGAAAAAAGTGTAAAATCCAGAAAGGCAACAGGCCATTGAGAACTGGGAGCCTTCTTATGCTGATGGGCGGGATGTAAATTGCCAACAGACACTGGGGAGAAGTGTATGGTGTTTCCTGAAACATCTAAAAAACAAAGCAACAGAGCCTAGGGCACTTCCACTTATGGTCCTATAGCTTAGGGAAATTAAAATCAAAAAGACACAGCCACCCCAAAGTTTGGAACGGCTCTGTTTACAAGAACCCCGTTTGCAGTACAAGTTCAACATCGCAGAAAGTGAAAAATGGATAAAGAACTTGTGGTACTTACGTACAATGCAGTATCACTCAGCAATGAAATCTATGTCATCAGGCCCGTAGCACCATAATGAGTAGATTCAGGTACGATGATTCTAACTGAAATAAGTCACACAGAAAAAGAAACATCATAAGATATCACTAATACACGGAATGTAAACTTGGCTACACAGGAACTGAATTCCAAAACAGAACAGGTTCTCAAATTTAGAAAACCAACTTATGCTTGCTTAAGGGGAAAGGTGAGGTGGGGTGCTGCATAAAACCAGAGATTGAAATGAGCACAGATAAAGTTCCTTAAGCCAAATATGGAATAGACAAGAGCTACTCCTTGCTCAACGAAATGGACTCAACACCGCATATTAAACGCCTAAGAATGTACCTGACTAGTAAGTATCTTAAAACCTATGGATTGCTATGTCTCCGAAAGAGAATCAAGCATGTGTACAGGGGCATAAACGCAGCAGTGATAGGATTGGAGAGGTTTGGTGAGCAAATGAAGACCCTTTGAAGTCATATTGCATGGTACCCATTCCACGGGTTTCAACTACCCAGGTTTTAGGTATTCTTCCTTCAGCTAAAACATGCATGTGGAACCCAGAGTATGATCAACCATGTGATCGGGAGACGTGTTCAAATATATCTCAGTTTTCCTCCCCTGGTACTCGGGTGCAACATTCCAGACGCTTTACTAACACTCTCCCCACTTGGAGAGTCAGTCCCTTTAACCTCCTGTTTGGCCCAGTTTGCAATTTCTGCGGAAGATGAACAGGAATAGTGAGAACCAATGAGAGGCTAGCTGGAGGTGTCTGGACGGGCAAATTTAACTCTCATTTCCCAACAGGAAGAGGAAATAACCAAAGGCTCAGCATGCCGTACCAGAACCAGATTAGGGCCTGAAGCCATCCTGCGGTGTTGCGGCCAGGTCACAAGAAAGCGAGTTGAAGAAAGGAGCTCAGGGACACTGTAATTCACAAACCTGCAGAGTTATAAATGACAGCTATCGTCCAAAAATATACTGAAGTAAGGCTGCCAAGAGGACTTGAAAGGTGGGCAGAATTGCAGGAAACCGATTTCAGGAGGTAGACTGGAATTGCATTGAAAGCATAGGAAAAGAGGCAGAACGTCCACAATGATGCACTTGGCCAAAAAGGGCGTATGCGTTTTTTCCTGAATATATTCAGGAAAAAACGCATACGCCCTTTTTGGCCAACCAAGCAAGCTTGCAAAGGAAATCTGCACTACAATGAAGTCTCACTTCCCCCTGGTCAAAAGGGCCATCTGAAAAAAGTGTAAAATCCAGAAAGGCAGGACAGGCCATGTAGAACTGGGAGCCTTGTTATGCTGATGGGCGGGATGTAAATTGCCAACAACCACTCAGGAGAAGTGTATGGTGTTTCCTGAAACATCTAAAAAACAAAGCAACAGAACCTAGGGCACTTCCACTTATGGTCCTATAGCTTAGGGAAATTAAAATCAAAAAGACACAGCCACCCCAAAGTTTGGAACGGCTCTGTTTACAAGAACCTCGTTTACAGTACAAGTTCAACATCACAGAAAGTGAAAAATGGATAAAGAATTTGTGGTATTTACTTACAAAGCAATATCACTCAGCAATGAAATCTGTGTCATCAGGCCCTTAGCAGCACAATGAGTGGATTCAGGTATGATGATTCTAACTGAAGTAAGTCACACAGAAAAAGAAACATCATAAGATATCAGTAATACACGGAATGTAAACTTGGCTACACAGGAAATGAATTACAGAACAGAACAGGGTCTCAAATTTAGAAAACCAACTTATGCTTGCTTAAGGGTAAAGGTGAGTTGGGGTGCTGCATAAAACCAGAGATTGAAATGAGCACAGATAAAGTTCCTTAAGTCAAATATGGAATAGACAAGAGCTACTCCTTGTTCAACGAAATGGACTCAACACCACATATTAAACGCCTAAGAATGTACCTGACTAGTAAGTATCTTAAAACCTATGGATTGCTATGTCTCCGAAAGAGAATCAAGCATGTGTACAGGGGCATAAACGCAGCAGTGATAGGATTGGAGAGGTTCGGTGAGCAAATGAAGACCCTTTGAAGTCATATTGCATGGTACCCATTCCACGGGTTTCAACTACCCAGGTTTTAGGTATTCTTCCTTCAGCTAAAACATGCATGTGGAACCCAGAGTATGATCAACCATGTGATCGGGAGACGTGTTCAAATATGTCTCAGTTTTCCTCCCCTGGTACTCGGGTGCAACATTCCAGACGCTTTACTAACACTCTCCCCACTTGGAGAGTCAGCGCCTTTAACCTCCTGTTTGGCACAGTTTGCAATTTCTGCGGAAGATGAACAGGAATAGCGAGAACCAATGAGAGGCTAGCTGGAGGTGTCTGGACGGGCAAATTTAACTCTCATTTCCCAACAGGAAGAGGAAATAACCAAAGGCTCAGCGTGCCATACCGGAAACAGATTAGGGCCTGAAGCCATCCTGCGGTGTTGCGGCCAGCTCAGAAGAAACCGAGTTGAAGAAAGGAGCTCAGGGGCACTGTAATTCACAAACCTGCAGAGTTATAAATGACAGCTATCGTCCAAAAATAGACTGAAGTAAGGCTGCCAAGAGGACTTGAAAGCGGGGCAGAATTGCAGGAAACCGATTTCAGGATGTAGACTGGAATTGCATTGAAAGCATAGGAAAAGAGGCAGAACGTCCACAATGATGCACTTGGCCAAAAAGGGCGTATGCGTTTTTTCCTGAATATATTCAGGAAAAAACGCATACGCCCTTTTTGGCCAACCAAGCAAGCTTGCAAAGGAAATCTGCACTGCAATGAAGTCTCACTTCCCCCCGGTCAAAAGGGCCATCTGAAAAAAGTGTAAAATCCAGAAAGGCAGGACAGGCCATGGAGAACTGGGAGCCTTGTTATGCTGATGGGCGGGATGCAAATTGCCAACAACCACTCCGGAGAAGTGTATGGTGTTTCCTGAAACATCTAAAAAACAAAGCAACAGAACCTAGGGCACTTCCACTTATGGTCCTATAGCTTAGGGAAATTAAAATCAAAAAGACACAGCCACCCCAAAGTTTGGAACGGCTCTGTTTACAAGAACCTCGTTTACAGTACAAGTTCAACATCGCAGAAAGTGAAAAATGGATAAAGAAGTTGTGGTATTTACTTACAAAGCAATATCACTCAGCAATGAAATCTGTGTCATCAGGCCCTTAGCAGCACAATGAGTGGATTCAGGTATGATGATTCTAACTGAAATAAGTCACACAGAAAAAGAAACATCATAAGATATCAGTAATACACGGAATGTAAACTTGGCTACACAGGAACTGAATTACAGAACAGAACAGGGTCTCAAATTTAGAAAACCAACTTATTCTTGCTTAAGGGGAAAGGTGAGTTGGGGTGCTGCATAAAACCAGAGATTGAAATGAGCACAGATAAAGTTCCTTAAGCCAAATATGGAATAGACAAGAGCTACTCCTTGCTCAACGAAATGGACTCAACACCGCATATTAAACGCCTAAGAATGTACCTGACTTGTAAGTATCTTAAAACCTATGGATTGCTATGTCTCCAAAAGAGAATCAAGCATGTGTACAGGGGCATAAACGCAGCAGTGATAGGATTGGAGAGGTTCGGTGAGCAAATGAAGACCCTTTGAAGTCATATTGCATGGTACCCATTCCACGGGTTTCAACTACCCAGGTTTAAGGTATTCTTCCTTCAGCTAAAACATGCATGTGGAACCAAGAGTATGATCATCCGTGTGAACGGGACACGTGTTCAAATATGTCTCAGTTTTCGTACCCTGGTACTCGGGTGCAACATTCCAGACGCTTTACTAACACTCTCCCGACTTGGAGAGTCAGCGCCTTTAACCTCCTGTTTGGCCCAGTTTGCAATTTCTGCGGAAGGTGAACAGGAATAGCGAGAACCAATGAGAGACTAGCTGGAGGTGTCTGGACGGGCAAATTTAACTCTCATTTCCCACCAGGAAGAGGAAATAACCAAAGGCTCAGCGTGCCGTACCGGAACCAGATTAGGGCCTGAAGCCATCCTGCGGTGTTGCGGCCAGCTCACAAGAAAGCGAGTTGAAGAATGGAGCTCAGGGGCACTGTAATTCACAAACCTGCAGAGTTATAAATGACAGCTATCGTCCTAAAATATACTGAAGTAAGCCTGCCAAGAGGACTTGAAAGCGGGGCAGAATTGCAGGAAACCGATTTCAGGAGGTAGACTGGAATTGCATTGAAAGCATAGGAAAAGAGGCAGAACGTCCACAATGATGCACTTGGCCAAAAAGGGCGTATGCATTTTTTCCTGAATATATTCAGAAAAAAACGCATACGCCCATTTTGGCCAACCAAGCAAACTTGCAAAGGAAATCTACACTACAATGAAGTCTCACTTCCCTCTGGTCAAAAGGGCCATCTGAAAAAAGTGTAAAATCCAGAAAGGCAGGACAGGCCATGGAGAACTGGGAGCCTTGTTATGCTGATGGGCGGGATGTAAATTGCCAACAACCACTCCGGAGAAGTGTATGGTGTTTCCTGAAACATCTAAAAAACAAAGCAACAGAACCTAGGGCACTTCCACTTATGGTTCTATAGCTTAGGGAATTTAAAATCAAAAAGACACAGCCACCCCAAAGTTTGGAACAGCTCTGTTTACAGGAACCTCGTTTACAGTACAAGTTCAACATCGCAGAAAGTGAAAAATGGATAAAGAACTTGTGGTATTTACTTACAAAGCAATATCACTCAGCAATGAAATCTGTGTCATCAGGCCCTTAGCAGCACAATGAGTGGATTCAGGTATGATGATTCTAACTGAAATAAGTCACACAGAAAAAGAAACATCATAAGATATCAGTAATACACGGAATGTAAACTTGGCTACACAGGAACTGAATTACAGAACAGAAGAGGGTCTCAAATTTAGAAAACCAACTTATTCTTGCTTAAGGGTAAAGGTGAGTTGGGGTGCTGCATAAAACCAGAGATTGAAATGAGCACAGATAAAGTTCCTTAAGCCAAATATGGAATAGACAAGAGCTACTCCTTGCTCAACGAAATGCACTCAACACCGCATATTAAACGCCTAAGAATGTACCTGTCTAGTAAGTATCTTAAAACCTATGGATTGCTATATCTCCGAAAGAGAATCAAGCATGTGTACAGGGGCAGAAACGCAGCAGTGATAGGATTGGAGAGGTTCGTGAGCAAATGAAGACCCTTTGAAGTCATATTGCATGGTACCCATTCCACGGGTTTCAACTACCCAGGTTTTAGGTATTCTTCCTTCAGCTAAAACATGCATGTGGAACCCAGAGTATGATCAACCATGTGATCGGGAGATGTGTTCAAATATGTCTCAGTTTTCGTACCCTGGTACTCGGGTGCAACATTCCAGACGCTTTACTAACACTCTCCCGACTTAGAGAGTCAGTCCCTTTAACCTCCTGTTTGGCCCAGTTTGCAATTTCTGCGGAAGATGAACAGGAATAGCGAGAACCAATGAGAGACTAGCTGGAGGTGTCTGGACGGGCAAATTTAACTCTCATTTCCCACCAGGAAGAGGAATTAACCAAAGGCTCAGCGTGCCGTGCCGGAACCAGATTAGGGCCTGAAGCCATCCTGCGGTGTTGCGGCCAGCTCACAAGAAAGCGAGTTGTAGAAAGGAGCTCAGGGGCACTGTAATTCACAAACCTGCAGAGTTATAAATGACAGCTATCGTCCAAAAATAGACTGAAGTAAGGCTGCCAAGAGGACTTGAAAGCGGGGCAGAATTGCAGGAAACCGATTTCAGGAGGTAGACTGGAATTGCATTGAAAGCATAGGAAAAGAGGCAGAACGTCCACAATGATGCACTTGGCCAAAAAGGGCGTATGCGTTTTTTCCTGAATATATTCAGGAAAAAACGCATACACCCTTTTTGGCCAACCAAGCAAGCTTGAAAAGAAATCTGCACTACAATGAAGTCTCACTTCCCCCTGGTCAAAAGGGCCATCTGAAAAAAGTGTAAAATCCAGAAAGGCACGACAGGCCATGGAGAACTGGGAGCCTTCTTATGCTGATGGGCGGGATGTAAATTGCCAACAGCCACTCTGGAGAAGTGTATGGTGTTTCCTGAAACATCTAAAAAACAAAGCAACAGAGCCTAGGGCACTTCCACTTATGGTCCTATAGCTTAGGGAAATTAAAATCAAAAGACACAGCCACCCCAAAGTTTGGGACGACTCTGTTTACAAGAACCTCGTTTACAATACAAGTTCAACATCGCAGAAAGTGAAAAATGGATAAAGAAGTTGTGGTATTTACTTACAAAGCAATATCACTCAGCAATGAAATCTGTGTCATCAGGCCCTTAGCAGCACAATGAGTGGATTCAGGTATGATGATTCTAACTGAAATAAGTCACACAGAAAAAGAAACATCATAAGATATCAGTAATACACGGAATGTAAACTTGGCTACACAGGAACTGAATTACAGAACAGAACAAGGTCTCAAATTTAGAAAACCAACTTATTCTTGCTTAAGGATAAAGGTGAGTTGGGGTGCTGCATAAAACCAGAGATTGAAATGAGCACAGATAAAGTTCCTTAAGCCAAATATGGAATAGACAAGAGCTACTCCTTGCTCAATGAAATGGACTCAACACCCCATATTAAACGCCTAAGAATGTACCTGACTAGTAAGTATCTTAAAACCTATGGATTGCTATGTCTCCGAAAGAGAATCAAGCATGTGTACAGGGGCATAAACGCAGCAGTGATAGGATTGGAGAGGTTCGGTGAGCAAATGAAGACCCTTTGAAGTCATATTGCATGGAACCCATTCCACGGGTTTCAACTACCCAGGTTTAAGGTATTCTTCCTTCAGCTAAAACATGCATGTGGAACCTAGAGTATGATCAACCATGTGATCGGGAGACGTGTTCAAATATGTCTCAGTTTTCGTACCCTGGTACTCGGGTGCAACATTCCAGATGCTTTACTAACACTCTCCCGACCTGGAGAGTCAGTCCCTTAAACCTCCTGTTTGGCCCAGTTTGCAATTTCTGCGGAAGATGAACAGGAATAGCGAGAACCAATGAGAGGCTAGCTGGAGGTGTCTGGACGGGCAAATTTAACTCTCATTTCCCACCAGGAAGAGGAATTAACCAAAGGCTCAGCGTGCCGTGCCGGAACCAGATTAGGGCCTGAAGCCATCCTGCGGTGTTGCGGCCATCTCAAAGGAAAGCGAGTTGAAGAAAGGAGCTCAGGGGCACTGTAATTCACAAACATGCAGAGTTATACATGACAGCTATCGTCCAAAAATAGACTGAAGTAAGGCTGCCAAGAGGACTTGAAAGCGGGGCAGAATTGCAGGAAACCGATTTCAGGAGGTAGACTGGAATTGCATTGAAAGCATAGGAAAAGAGGCAGAACGTCCACAATGATGCACTTGGCCAAAAAGGGCGTATGCGTTTTTTCCTGAATATATTCAGGAAAAAACGCATACGCCCTTTTTGGCCAACCAAGCAAGCTTGCAAAGGAAATCTGCACTACAATGAAGTCTCACTTCCCCCCGGTCAAAAGGGCCATCTGAAAAAAGTGTAAAATCCAGAAAGGCAGGACAGGCCATGGAGAACTGGGAGCCTTGTTATGCTGAAGGGCGGGATGTAAATTGCCAACAACCACTCGGGAGAAGTGTATGGTGTTTCCTGAAACATCGAAAAAACAAAGCAACAGAACCTAGGGCACTTCCACTTATGGTCCTATAGCTTAGGGAAATTAAAATCAAAAAGACACAGCCACCCCAAAGTTTGGAACGGCTCTGTTTACAAGAACCTCGTTTACAGTACAAGTTCAACATCGCAGAAAGTGAAAAATGGATAAAGAACTTGTGGTACTTACGTACAATGCAGTATCACTCAGCAATGAAATCTATGTCATCAGGCCCGTAGCAGCATAATGAGTGGATTCAGGTACGATGATTCTAACTGAAATAAGTCACACAGAAAAAGAAACATCATAAAATATCACTAATACACGGAATGTAAACTTGGCTACACAGGAACTGCATTCCAAAACAGAACAGGGACTCAAATTTAGAAAACCAACTTATGCTTGCTTAAGGGGAAAGGTGAGTTGGGGTGCTGCATAAAACCAGAGATTGAAATGAGCACAGATAAAGTTCCTTAAGCCAAATATGGAATAGACAAGAGCTACTCCTTGCTCAACGAAATGGACTCAAAACCCCATATTAAACCCCTAAGAATGTACCTGACTAGTAAGTATCGTAAAACCTATGGATTGCTATGTCTCCAAAAGAGAATCAAGCATGTGTACAGGGGCATAAATGCAGCAGTGATAGGATTGGAGAGGTTCGGTGAGCAAATGAAGACCCTTTGAAGTCATATTGCATGGTACCCATTCCACGGGTCTCAACTCTCCAGATTTAAGGTATTCTTCCTTCAGCTAAAACATGCATGTGGAACCCAAGTATGATCAACCATGTGAACGGGAGACGTGTTCAAATATGTCTCAGTTTTCCTCCCCTGGTACTCGGGTGCAACATTCCAGACGCTTTACTAACACTCTCCCCACTTGGAGAGTCAGCGCCTTTAACCTCCTGTTTGGCCCAGTTTGCAATTTCTGCGGAAGATGAACAGGAATAGCGAGAACCAATGAAAGGCTAGCTGGAGGTGTCTGGACGGGCAAATTTAACTCTCATTTCCTACCAGGAAGAGGAAATAACCAAAGGCTCAGCGTGCCGTTCCGGAACCAGATTAGGGCCTGAAGCCATTCGGCAGTGTTGCGGCCAGCTCAAAAGAAAGCGAGTTGAAGAATGGAGCTCAGGGGCACTGTAATTCACAAACCTGCAGAGTTATAAATGACAGCTATCGTCCAAAAATAGACTGAAGTAAGGCTGCCAAGAGGACTTGAAAGCGGGGCAGAATTGCAGGAAACCGATTTCAGGAGGTAGACTGGAATTGCATTGAAAGCATAGGAAAAGAGGCAGAACGTCCACAATGATGCACTTGGCCAAAAAGGGCGTATGCGTTTTTTCCTGAATATATTCAGGAAAAAACGCATACGCCCTTTTTGGCCAACCAAGCAAGCTTGCAAAGGAAATCTGCACTACAATGAAGTCTCACTTTCCCCCGGTCAAAAGGGCCATCTGAAAAAAGTGTAAAAACCAGAAAGGCAGGACAGGCCATGGAGAACTGGGAGCCTTGTTATGCTGATGGGCGGGATGTAAATTGCCAACAACCACTCGGGAGAAGTGTATGGTGTTTCCTGAAACATCTAAAAAACAAAGCAACAGAACCTAGGGCACTTCCACTTATGGTCCTATAGCTTAGGGAAATTAAAATCAAAAAGACACAGCCACCCCAAAGTTTGGAACGGCTCTGTTTACAAGAACCTCGTTTACAGTACAAGTTCAACATCGTAGAAAGTGAAAAATGGATAAAGAAGTTGTGGTATTTACTTACAAAGCAATATCACTCAGCAATGAAATCTGTGTCATCAGGCCCTTAGCAGCACAATGAGTGGATTCAGGTATGATGATTCTAACTGAAATAAGTCACACAGAAAAAGAAACATCATAAGATATCAGTAATACACGGAATGTAAACTTGGCTACACAGGAACTGAATTACAGAACAGAACAGGGTCTCAAATTTAGAAAACCAACTTATGCTTGCTTAAGGGGAAAGGTGAGTTGGGGTGCTGCATAAAACCAGAGATTGAAATGAGCACAGATAAAGTTCCTTAAGTCAAATATGGAATAGACAAGAGCTACTCCTTGCTCAACGAAATGGACACAACACCGCATATTAAACGCCTAAGAATGTACCTGACTAGTAAGTATCTTAAAACCTATGGATTGCTATGTCTCCAAAAGAGAATCAAGCATGTGTACAGGGGCATAAACGCAGCAGTGATAGGATTGGAGAGGTTCGGTGAGCAAATGAAGACCCTTTGAAGTCATATTGCATGGTACCCATTACACGGGTCTTAACTCTCCAGGTTTAAGGTATTCTTCCTTCAGCTAAAACATGCATGTGGAACCCAAGTATGATCAACCATGTGAACGGGAGACGTGTTCAAATATGTCTCAGTTTTCGTACCCTGGTACTCACGTGCAACATTCCAGACACTTTACTAACACTCTCGCCACTTGGAGAGTCAGTCCCTTTAACCTCCTGTTTGGCCCAGTTTGCAATTTCTGCGGAAGATGAACAGGAATAGCGAGAACCAATGAGAGACTAGCTGGAGGTGTCTGGACGGGCAAATTTAACTCTAATTTCCCACCAGGAAGAGGAATTAACCAAAGGCTCAACGTGCCGTACCGGAACCAGATTAGGGCCTGAAGCCATCCTGCGGTGTTGCGGCCAGCTCAAAAGAAAGCGAGTTGAAGAAAGGAGCTCAGGGGCACTGAAATTCACAAACCTGCAGAGTTATAAATGACAGCTATCGTCCAAAAATAGACGGAAGTAAGGCTGCCAAGAGGACTTGAAAGCGGGGCAGAATTGCAGGAAACCGATTTCAGGATGTAGACTGGAATTGCATTGAAAGCATAGGAAAAGAGGCAGAACGTCCACAATGATGCACTTGGCCAAAAAGGGCGTATGTGTTTTTTCCTGAATATATTCAGGAAAAAACGCATACGTCCTTTTTGCCCAACCAAGCAAGCTTGCAAAGGAAATCTGCACTGCAGTGAAGTCTCACTTCCCCCCGGTCAAAAGGGCCATCTGAAAAAAGTGTAAAATCCAGAAAGGCAGGACAGGCCATGGAGAACTGGGAGCCTTGTTATGCTGATGGGCGGGATGTAAATTGCCAACAGACACTCAGGAGAAGTGTATGGTGTTTCCTGAAACATCTAAAAAACAAAGCAACAGAACCTAGGGCACTTCCACTTATGGTCCTATAGCTTAGGGAAATTAAAATCAAAAAGACACAGCCACCCCAAAGTTTGGAACGGCTCTGTTTACAAGAACCTCGTTTACAGTACAAGTTCAACATCGCAGAATGTGAAAAATGGATAAAGAACTTGAGATACTTACGTACAATGCAGTATCACGCAGCAATGAAATCTATGTCATCAGGCCCGTAGCAGCATAATGAGTAGATTCAGGTACGATGATTCTAACTGAAATAAGTCACACAGAAAAAGAAACATCATAAGATATCAGTAATACACGGAATGTAAACTTGGCTACACAGGAACTGCATTCCAAAACAGAACAGGGTCTCAAATTTAGAAAACCAACTTATTCTTGCTTAAGGGGAATGGTGAGTTGGGTTGCTGCATAAAACCAGAGATTGAAATGAGCACAGATAAAGTTCCTTAAGCCAAATATGGAATAGACAAGAGCTACTCCTTGCTCAACGAATTGGACTCAACACCGCATATTAAACGCCTAAGAATGTACCTGACTAGTAAGTATCTTGAAACCTATGGATTGCTATGTCTCCGAAAGAGAATCAAGCATGTGTACAGGGGCATAAACGCAGCAGTGATAGGATTGGAGAGGTTCGGTGAGCAAATGAAGACCCTTTGAAGTCATATTGCATGGTACCCATTCCACGGGTTTCAACTACCCAGGTTTTAGGTATTCTTCCTTCAGCTAAAACATGCATGTGGAACCCAGAGTATGATCAACCATGTGATCGGGAGACGTGTTCAAATATGTCTCAGTTTTCGTACCCTGGTACTCGGGTGCAACATTCCAGACGCTTTACTAACACTCTCCCCACTTGGAGAGTCAATCCCTTTAACCTCCTGTTTGGCCCAGTTTGCAATTTCTGCGGAAGATGAACAGGAATAGCGAGAACCAATGAGAGAGTAGCTGGAGGTGTCTGGACGGGCAAATTTAACTCTCATTTCCCACAAGGAAGAGGAATTAACCAAAGGCTCAGTGTGCCGTGCCGGAACCAGATTAAGGCCTGAAGCCATCCTGCGGTGTTCTGGCCAGCTCACAAGAAAGCGAGTTGAAGAAAGGAGCTCAGGGGCACTGTAATTCACAAACCTGCAGAGTTATAAATGACAGCTATCGTCCAAAAATAGACTGAAGTAAGGCTGCCAAGAGGACTTGAAAGCGGGGCAGAATTGCAGGAAACCGATTTCAGGAGGTAGACTGGAATTGCATTGAAAGCGTAGGAAAAGAGGCAGAACGTCCACAATGATGCACTTGGCCAAAAAGGGCGTATGCGTTTTTTCCTGAATATATTCAGGAAAAAACGCATACGCCCTTTTTGGCCAACCAAGCAAGCTTGCAAAGGAAATCTGCACTACAATGAAGTCTCACTTCCCCCCGGTCAAAAGGGCCA
>NW_027646474.1:0-192957 GCF_951394435.1 Stenella coeruleoalba
GCAATATCACTCAGCAATGATATCTGTGTCATCAGGCCCTTAGCAGCACAATTAGTGGATTCAGGTACGATGATTCTAACTGAAATAAGTCACACAGAAAAAGAAACATCAAAAGATATCACTAATACACGGAATGAAAACTTGGCTACACAGGAACTGAATTCCAAAACAGAACAGTGTCTCAAATTTAGAAAACCAACTTATGCTTGCTTAAGGGTAAAGGTGAGTTGGGGTGCTGCATAAAACCAGAGATTGAAATGAGCACAGATAAAGTTCCTTAAGCCAAATATGGAATAGACAAGAGCTACTCCTTGCTCAACGAAATGAACTCAACACCCCATATTAAACGCCTAAGAATGTACCTGACTAGTAAGTAGCTTAAAACCTATGGATTGCTATGTCTCCAAAAGAGAATCAAGCGTGTGTACAGGGGTATAAACGCAGCAGTGATAGGATTGGAGAGGTTCGGTGAGCAAATGAAGACCCTTTGAAGTCATATTGCATGGTACCCATTACACGGGTCTCAACTCTCCAGGTTTAAGGTATTCTTCCTTCAGCTAAAACATTCATGTGGAACCCAAGTATGATCAACCATGTGAACGGGAAACGTGTTCAAATATGTCTCAGTTTTCCTCCCCTGGTACTCGGGTGCAACATTCCAGACGCTTTACTAACACTCTCCCCACTTGGAGAGTCACCGCCTTTAACCTCCTGTTTGGCCCAGTTTGCAATTTCTGCGGAAGATGAACAGGAATAGCGAGAACCAATGAGAGGCTAGCTGGAGGTGTCTGGACGGGCAAATTTAACTCTCATTTCCCACCAGGAAGAGGAAATAACCAAAGGCTCAGCGTGCCGTACCGGAACCAGATTAGGGCCTGAAGCCATCCTGCGGTGTTGCGGCCAGGTCACAAGAAAGCGAGTTGAAGAAAGGAGCTCAGGGGCACTGTAATTCACAAACCTGCAGAGTTATAAATGACAGCTATCGTCCAAAAATATACTGAAGGAAGGCTGCCAAGAGGACTTGAAAGCGGGGCAGAATTGCAGGAAACCGATTTCAGGAGGTAGACTGGAATTGCATTGAAAGCATAGGAAAAGAGGCAGAACGTCCACAATGATGCACTTGGCCAAAAAGGGCGTATGCGTTTTTTCCTGAATATATTCAGGAAAAAACGCATACGCCCTTTTTGGCCAACCAAGCAAGCTTGCAAAGGAAATCTGCACTACAATGAAGTCTCACTTCCCCCCGGTCAAAAGGGCCATCTGAAAAAAGTGTAAAATCCAGAAAGGCAGGACAGGCCATGGAGAACTGGGAGCCTTGTTATGCTGATGGGCGGGATGTAAATTGCCAACAACCACTCGGGAGAAGTGTATGGTGTTTCCTGAAACATCTAAAAAACAAAGCAACAGAACCTAGGGCACTTCCACTTATGGTCCTATAGCTTAGGGAAATTAAAATCAAAAAGACACAGCCACCCCAAAGTTTGGAACGGCTCTGTTTACAAGAACCTCGTTTACAGTACAAGTTCAACATCGCAGAAAGTGAAAAATGGATAAAGAAGTTGTGGTATTTACTTACAAAGCAATATCACTCAGCAATGAAATCTGTGTCATCAGGCCCTTAGCAGCACAATGAGTGGATTCAGGTATGATGATTCTAACTGAAGTAAGTCACACAGAAAAAGAAACATCATAAGATATCAGTAATACTAGAATGTAAACTTGGCTACACAGGAACTGAATTACAGAACAGAACAGGGACTCAAATTTAGAAAACCAACTTATGCTTGCTTAAGGGTAAAGGTGAGTTGGGGTGCTGCATAAAACCAGAGATTGAAATGAGCACAGATAAAGTTCCTTAAGCCAAATATGGAATAGACAAGAGCTACTCCTTGCTCAACGAAATGGACTCAACACCCCATATTAAACGCCTAAGAATGTACCTGACTAGTAAGTATCTTAAAACCTATGGATTGCTATGTCTCCGAAAGAGAATCAAGCATGTGTACAGGGGCATAAACACAGCAGTGATAGGATTGGAGAGGTTCGGTGAGCAAATGAAGACCCTTTGAAGTCATATTGCATGGTACCCATTCCACGGGTTTCAACTACCCAGGTTTAAGGTATTCTTCCTTCAGCTAAAACATGCATGTGGAACCTAGAGTATGATCAACCATGTGATCGGGAGACGTGTTCAAATATGTCTCAGTTTTCCTCCCATGGTACTCGGGTGCAACATTCCAGACGCTTTACTAACACTCTCCCCACTTGGAGAGTCAGTCCCTTTAACCTCCTGTTTGGCCCAGTTTGCAATTTCTGCGGAAGATGAACAGGAATAGCGAGAACCAATGAGAGGCTAGCTGGAGGTGTCTGGACGGGCAAATTTAACTCTCATTTCCCACCAGGAAGAGGAAATAACCAAAGGCTCAGCGTGCCGTACCGGAACCAGATTAGGGCCTGAAGGCATCCTGCGGTGTTGCGGCCAGCTCAGAAGAAAGCGAGTTGAAGAAAGGAGCTCAGGGGCACTGTAATTCACAAACCTGCAGAGTTATAAATGACAGCTATCGTCCAAAAATAGACTGAAGTAAGGCTGCCAAGAGGACTTGAAAGCGGGGCAGAATTGCAGGAAACCGATTTCAGGAGGTAGACTGGAATTGCATTGAAAGCATAGGAAAAGAGGCAGAACGTCCACAATGATGCACTTGGCCAAAAAGGGCGTATGCGTTTTTTCCTGAATATATTCAGGAAAAAACGCATACGCCCTTTTTGGCCAACCAAGCAAGCTTGCAAAGGAAATCTGCACTACAATGAAGTCTCACTTCCCCCCGGTCAAAAGGGCCATCTGAAAAAAGTGTAAAATCCAGAAAGGCAGGACAGGCCATGGAGAACTGGGAGCCTTGTTATGCTGATGGGCGGGATGTAAATTGCCAACAACCACTCGGGAGAAGTGTATGGTGTTTCCTGAAACATCTAAAAAACAAAGCAACAGAACCTAGGGCACTTCCACTTATGGTCCTATAGCTTAGGGAAATTAAAATCAAAAAGACACAGCCACCCCAAAGTTTGGAACGGCTCTGTTTACAAGAACCTCGTTTACAGTACAAGTTCAACATCGCAGAAAGTGAAAAATGGATAAAGAAGTTGTGGTATTTACTTACAAAGCAATATCACTCAGCAATGAAATCTGTGTCATCAGGCCCTTAGCAGCACAATGAGTGGATTCAGGTATGATGATTCTAACTGAAGTAAGTCACACAGAAAAAGAAACATCATAAGATATCAGTAATACACGGAATGTAAACTTGGCTACACAGGAACTGAATTCCAAAACAGAACAGGGTCTCATATTTAGAAAACCAACTTATGCTTGCTTAAGGGGAAAGGTGAGTTGGGGTGCTGCATAAAACCAGAGATTGAAATGAGCACAGATAAAGTTCCTTAAGCCAAATATGGAATAGACAAGAGCTACTCCTTGCTCAACGAAATGGACTCAACACCGCATATTAAACGCCTAAGAATGTACCTGACTAGTAAGTATCTTAAAACCTATGGATTGCTATGTCTCCGAAAGAGAATCAAGCATGTGTACAGGGGCATATACGCAGCAGTGATAGGATTGGAGAGGTTCGGTGAGCAAATGAAGACCCTTTGAAGTCATATTGCATGGTACCCATTCCACGGGTTTCAACTACCCAGGTTTAAGGTATTCTTCCTTCAGCTAAAACATGCATGTGGAACCTAGAGTATGATCAACCATGTGATCGGGAGACGTGTTCAAATATGTCTCAGTTTTCGTACCCTGGTACTCGGGTGCAACATTCCAGACGCTTTACTAACACTCTCCCGACTTGGAGAGTCAGTCCCTTTAACCTCCTGTTTGGCCCAGTTTGCAATTTCTGCGGAAGATGAACAGGAATAGCGAGAACCAATGAGAGGCTAGCTGGAGGTGTCTGGACGGGCAAATTTAACTCTCATTTCCCACCAGGAAGAGGAAATAACGAAAGGCTCAGCGTGCCGTACCGGAACCAGATTAGGGCCTGAAGCCATCCTGCGGTGTTGCGGCCAGGTCACAAGAAAGCGAGTTGAAGAAAGGAGCTCAGGGGCACTGTAATTCACAAACCTGCAGAGTTATAAATGACAGCTATCGTCCAAAAATATACTGAAGGAAGGCTGCCAAGAGGACTTGAAAGCGGGGCAGAATTGCAGGAAACCGATTTCAGGAGGTAGACTGGAATTGCATTGAAAGCATAGGAAAAGAGGCAGAACGTCCACAATGATGCACTTGGCCAAAAAGGGCGTATGCGTTTTTTCCTGAATATATTCAGGAAAAAACGCATACGCCCTTTTTGGCCAACCAAGCAAGCTTGCAAAGGAAATCTGCACTACAATGAAGTCTCACTTCCCCCCGGTCAAAAGGGCCATCTGAAAAAAGTGTAAAATCCAGAAAGGCAGGACAGGCCATGGAGAACTGGGAGCCTTGTTATGCTGATGGGCGGGATGTAAATTGCCAACAACCACTCGGGAGAAGTGTATGGTGTTTCCTGAAACATCTAAAAAACAAAGCAACAGAACCTAGGGCACTTCCACTTATGGTCCTATAGCTTAGGGAAATTAAAATCAAAAAGACACAGCCACCCCAAAGTTTGGAACGGCTCTGTTTACAAGAACCTCGTTTACAGTACAAGTTCAACATCGCAGAAAGTGAAAAATGGATAAAGAAGTTGTGGTATTTACTTACAAAGCAATATCACTCAGCAATGAAATCTGTGTCATCAGGCCCTTAGCAGCACAATGAGTGGATTCAGGTATGATGATTCTAACTGAAGTAAGTCACACAGAAAAAGAAACATCATAAGATATCAGTAATACTAGAATGTAAACTTGGCTACACAGGAACTGAATTACAGAACAGAACAGGGACTCAAATTTAGAAAACCAACTTATGCTTGCTTAAGGGTAAAGGTGAGTTGGGGTGCTGCATAAAACCAGAGATTGAAATGAGCACAGATAAAGTTCCTTAAGCCAAATATGGAATAGACAAGAGCTACTCCTTGCTCAACGAAATGGACTCAACACCCCATATTAAACGCCTAAGAATGTACCTGACTAGTAAGTATCTTAAAACCTATGGATTGCTATGTCTCTGAAAGAGAATCAAGCATGTGTACAGGGGCATAAACACAGCAGTGATAGGATTGGAGAGGTTCGGTGAGCAAATGAAGACCCTTTGAAGTCATATTGCATGGTACCCATTCCACGGGTTTCAACTACCCAGGTTTAAGGTATTCTTCCTTCAGCTAAAACATGCATGTGGAACCTAGAGTATGATCAACCATGTGATCGGGAGACGTGTTCAAATATGTCTCAGTTTTCCTCCCATGGTACTCGGGTGCAACATTCCAGACGCTTTACTAACACTCTCCCCACTTGGAGAGTCAGTCCCTTTAACCTCCTGTTTGGCCCAGTTTGCAATTTCTGCGGAAGATGAACAGGAATAGCGAGAACCAATGAGAGGCTAGCTGGAGGTGTCTGGACGGGCAAATTTAACTCTCATTTCCCACCAGGAAGAGGAAATAACCAAAGGCTCAGCGTGCCGTACCGGAACCAGATTAGGGCCTGAAGGCATCCTGCGGTGTTGCGGCCAGCTCAGAAGAAAGCGAGTTGAAGAAAGGAGCTCAGGGGCACTGTAATTCACAAACCTGCAGAGTTATAAATGACAGCTATCGTCCAAAAATAGACTGAAGTAAGGCTGCCAAGAGGACTTGAAAGCGGGGCAGAATTGCAGGAAACCGATTTCAGGAGGTAGACTGGAATTGCATTGAAAGCATAGGAAAAGAGGCAGAACGTCCACAATGATGCACTTGGCCAAAAAGGGCGTATGCGTTTTTTCCTGAATATATTCAGGAAAAAACGCATACGCCCTTTTTGGCCAACCAAGCAAGCTTGCAAAGGAAATCTGCACTACAATGAAGTCTCACTTCCCCCCGGTCAAAAGGGCCATCTGAAAAAAGTGTAAAATCCAGAAAGGCAGGACAGGCCATGGAGAACTGGGAGCCTTGTTATGCTGATGGGCGGGATGTAAATTGCCAACAGACACTCAGGAGAAGTGTATGGTGTTTCCTGAAACATCTAAAAAACAAAGCAACAGAGCCTAGGGCACTTCCACTTATGGTCCTATAGATTAGGGAAATTAAAATCAAAAAGACACAGGCACCCCAAAGTTTGGGACGCCTCTGTTTACAAGAACCTCGTTTACAGTACAAGTTCAACATCGCAGAAAGTGAAAAATGGATAAAGAAGTTGTGGTATTTACTTACAAAGCAATATCACTCAGCAATGAAATCTATGTCATCAGGCCCTTAGCATCGCAATGAGTGGATTCAGGTATGATGATTCTAACTGAAATAAGTCACACAGAAAAAGAAACATCATAAGATATCAGTAATACACGGAATGTAAACTTGCCTACACAGGAACTGAATTACAGAACAGAACAGGGTCTCAAATTTAGAAAACCAACTTATGCTTGCTTAAGGGTAAAGGTGAGTTGGGGTGCTGCATAAAACCAGAGATTGAAATGAGCACAGATAAAGTTCCTTAAGTCAAATATGGAATAGACAAGAGCTACTCCTTGCTCAACGAAATGGACTCAACACCGCATATTAAACGCCTAAGAATGTACCTGACTAGTAAGTATCTTCAAACCTATGGATTGCTATGTCTCCGAAAGAGAATCAAGCATGTGTACAGGGGCATAAACGCAGCAGTGATAGGATTGGAGAGGTTCGGTGAGCAAATGAAGACCCTTTGAAGTCATATTGCATGGTACCCATTCCACCGGTTTCAACTACCCAGGTTTAAGGTATTCTTCCTTCAGCTAAAACATGCATGTGGAACCTAGAGTATGATCAACCATGTGATCGGGAGACGTGTTCAAATATGTCAGTTTTCGTACCCTGGTACTCGGGTGCAACATTCCAGACGCTTTACTAACACTCTCCCGACTTGGAGAGTCAGTCCCTTTAACCTCCTGTTTGGCCCAGTTTGCAATTTCTGTGGAAGATGAACAGGAATAGCGAGAACCAATGAGAGGCTAGCTGGAGGTGTCTGGACGGGCAAATTTAACTCTCATTTCCCACCAGGAAGAGGAAATAACCAAAGGCTCAGCGTGCCGTACCGGAACCAGATTAGGGCCTGAAGCCATCCTGCGGTGTTGCGGCCAGCTCAAAAGAAAGCGAGTTGAAGAAAGGAGCTCAGGGGCACTGTAATTCACAAACCTGCAGAGTTATAAATGACAGCTATCGTCCAAAAATAGACTGAAGTAAGGCTGCCAAGAGGACTTGAAAGCGGGGCAGAATTGCAGGAAACCGATTTCAGGAGGTAGACTGGAATTGCATTGAAAGCATAGGAAAAGAGGCAGAACGTCCACAATGATGCACTTGGCCAAAAAGGGCGTATGCGTTTTTTCCTGAATATATTCAGGAAAAAACGCATACGCCCTTTTTGGCCAACCAAGCAAGCTTGCAAAGGAAATCTGCACTACAATGAAGTCTCACTTCCACCCGGTCAAAAGGGCCATCTGAAAAAAGTGTAAAATCCAGAAAGGCAGGACAGGCCATGGAGAACTGGGAGCCTTGTTATGCTGATGGGCGGGATGTAAATTGCCAACAGACACTCGGGAGAAGTGTATGGTGTTTCCTGAAACATCTAAAAAACAAAGCAACAGAGCCTAGGGCACTGCCACTTATGGTCCTATAGCTTAGGGAAATTAAAATCAAAAAGACACAGCGACCCCAAAGTTTGGGACGGCTCTGTTTACAAGAACCTCGTTTACAGTACAAGTTCAACATCGCAGAAAGTGAAAAATGGATAAAGAAGTTGTGGTATTTACTTACAAAGCAATATCACTCAGCAATGAAATCTATGTCATCAGGCCCTTAGCATCACAATGAGTGGATTCAGGTATGATGATTCTAACTGAAATAAGTCACACAGAAAAAGAAACATCATAAGATATCAGTAATACACGGAATGTAAACTTGGCTACACAGGAACTGAATTACAGAACAGAACAGGGTCTCAAATTTAGAAAACCAACTTATGCTTGCTTAAGGGTAAAGGTGAGTTGGGGTGCTGCATAAAACCAGAGATTGAAATGAGCACAGATAAAGTTCCTTAAGTCAAATATGGAATAGACAAGAGCTACTCCTTGCTCAACGAAATGGACTCAACACCGCATATTAAACGCCTAAGAATGTACCTGACTAGTAAGTATCTTCAAACTTATGGATTGCTATGTCTCCGAAAGAGAATCAAGCATGTGTACAGGGGCATAAACGCAGCAGTGATAGGATTGGAGAGGTTCAGTGAGCAAATGAAGACCCTTTGAAGTCATATTGCATGGTACCCATTCCACGGGTTTCAACTACCCAGGTTTAAGGTATTCTTCCTTCAGCTAAAACATGCATGTGGAACCCAAGTATGATCAACCATGTGAACGGGAGACGTGTTCAAATATGTCTCAGTTTTCCTCCCCTGGTACTCGGGTGCAACATTCCAGACGCTTTACTAACACTCTCCCCACTTGGAGAGTCAGCGCCTTTAACCTCCTGTTTGGCCCAGTTTGCAATTTCTGCGGAAGATGAACAGGAATAGCGAGAACCAATGAGAGGCTAGCTGGAGGTGTCTGGACGGGCAAATTTAACTCTCATTTCCCACCAGGAAGAGGAAATAACCAAAGGCTCAGCGTGCCGTACCGGAACCAGATTAGGGCTTGAAGCCACCCTGCGGTGTTGCGGCCAGCTCAAAAGAAAGCGAGTTGAAGAAAGGAGCTCAAGGGCACTGTAATTCACAAACCTGCAGAGTTATAAATGACAGCTATCGTCCAAAAATAGACTGAAGTAAGGCTGCCAAGAGGACTTGAAAGCGGGGCAGAATTGCAGGAAACCGATTTCAGGAGGTAGACTGGAATTGCATTGAAAGCATAGGAAAAGAGGCAGAACGTCCACAATGATGCACTTGGCCAAAAAGGGCGTATGCGTTTTTTCCTGAATATATTCAGGAAAAAACGCATACGCCCTTTTTGGCCAACCAAGCAAGCTTGCAAAGGAAATCTGCACTACAATGAAGTCTCACTTCCACCCGGTCAAAAGGGCCATCTGAAAAAAGTGTAAAATCCAGAAAGGCAGGACAGGCCATGGAGAACTGGGAGCCTTGTTATGCTGATGGGCGGGATGTAAATTGCCAACAGACACTCGGGAGAAGTGTATGGTGTTTCCTGAAACATCTAAAAAACAAAGCAACAGAACCTAGGGCACTTCCACTTATGGTCCTATAGCTTAGGGAAATTAAAATCAAAAAGACACAGCCACCCCAAAGTTTGGAACGGCTCTGTTTACAAGAACCTCGTTTACAGTACAAGTTCAACATCGCAGAAAGTGAAAAATGGATAAAGAAGTTGTGGTATTTACTTACAAAGCAATATCACTCAGCAATGAAATCTGTGTCATCAGGCCCTTAGCAGCACAATGAGTGGATTCAGGTATGATGATTCTAACTGAAGTAAGTCACACAGAAAAGAAACATCATAAGATATCAGTAATACACGGAATGTAAACTTGGCTACACAGGAACTGAATTACAGAACAGAACAGGGTCTCAAATTTAGAAAACCAACTTATGCTTGCTTAAGGGGAAAGGTGAGTTGGGGTGCTGCATAAAACCAGAGATTGAAATGAGCACAGATAAAGTTCCTTAAGCCAAATATGGAATAGACAAGAGCTACTCCTTGCTCAACGAAATGGACTCAACACCCCATATTAAACGCCTAAGAATGTACCTGACTAGTAAGTATCTTAAAACCTATGGATTGCTATGTCTCCAAAAGAGAATCAAGCGTGTGTACAGGGGCATAAACGCAGCAGTGATAGGATTGGAGAGGTTCAGTGAGCAAATGAAGACCCTTTGAAGTCATATTGCATGGTACCCATTCCACGGGTTTCAACTACCCAGGTTTAAGGTATTCTTCCTTCAGCTAAAACATGCATGTGGAACCCAAGTATGATCAACCATGTGAACTGGAGACGTGTTCAAATATGTCTCAGTTTTCCTCCCCTGGTACTCGGGTGCAACATTCCAGACGCTTTACTAACACTCTCCCCACTTGGAGAGTCAGCGCCTTTAACCTCCTGTTTGGCCCAGTTTGCAATTTCTGCGGAAGATGAACAGGAATAGCGAGAACCAATGAGAGGCTAGCTGGAGGTGTCTGGACGGGCAAATTTAACTCTCATTTCCCACCAGGAAGAGGAAATAACCAAAGGCTCAGCGTGCCGTACCGGAACCAGATTAGGGCTTGAAGCCACCCTGCGGTGTTGCGGCCAGCTCAAAAGAAAGCGAGTTGAAGAAAGGAGCTCAAGGGCACTGTAATTCACAAACTTGCAGAGTTATAAATGACAGCTATCGTCCAAAAATAGACTGAAGTAAGGCTGCCAAGAGGACTTGAAAGCGGGGCAGAATTGCAGGAAACCGATTTCAGGAGGTAGACTGGAATTGCATTGAAAGCATAGGAAAAGAGGCAGAACGTCCACAATGATGCACTTGGCCAAAAAGGGCGTATGCGTTTTTTCCTGAATATATTCAGGAAAAAACGCATACGCCCTTTTTGGCCAACCAAGCAAGCTTGCAAAGGAAATCTGCACTACAATGAAGTCTCACTTCCCCCCGGTCAAAAGGGCCATCTGAAAAAAGTGTAAAATCCAGAAAGGCAGGACAGGCCATGGAGAACTGGGAGCCTTGTTATGCTGATGGGCGGGATGTAAATTGCCAACAGACACTCGGGAGAAGTGTATGGTGTTTCCTGAAACATCTAAAAAACAAAGCAACAGAACCTAGGGCACTTCCACTTATGGTCCTATAGCTTAGGGAAATTAAAATCAAAAAGACACAGCCACCCCAAAGTTTGGAACGGCTCTGTTTACAAGAACCTCGTTTACAGTACAAGTTCAACATCGCAGAAAGTGAAAAATGGATAAAGAAGTTGTGGTATTTACTTACAAAGCAATATCACTCAGCAATGAAATCTGTGTCATCAGGCCCTTAGCAGCACAATGAGTGGATTCAGGTATGATGATTCTAACTGAAGTAAGTCACACAGAAAAGAAACATCATAAGATATCAGTAATACACGGAATGTAAACTTGGCTACACAGGAACTGAATTACAGAACAGAACAGGGTCTCAAATTTAGAAAACCAACTTATGCTTGCTTAAGGGGAAAGGTGAGTTGGGGTGCTGCATAAAACCAGAGATTGAAATGAGCACAGATAAAGTTCCTTAAGCCAAATATGGAATAGACAAGAGCTACTCCTTGCTCAACGAAATGGACTCAACACCCCATATTAAACGCCTAAGAATGTACCTGACTAGTAAGTATCTTAAAACCTATGGATTGCTATGTCTCCAAAAGAGAATCAAGCGTGTGTACAGGGGCATAAACACAGCAGTGATAGGATTGGAGCGGTTCGGTGAGCAAATGAAGACCCTTTGAAGTCATATTGCATGGTACCCATTACACGGGTCTCAACTCTCCAGGTTTAAGGTATTCTTCCTTCAGCTAAAACATGCATGTGGATCCCCAGTATGATCAACCATGTGAACGGGAGACGTGTTCAAATATGTCTCAGTTTTTCTCCCCTGGTACTCGGGTGCAACATTCCAGACGCTTTACTAACACTCTCCCCACTTGGAGAGTCAGCGCCTTTAACCTCCTGTTTGGCCCAGTTTGCAATTTCTGCGGAAGATGAACAGGAATAGCGAGAACCAATGAGAGGCTAGCTGGAGGTGTCTGGACGGGCAAATTTAACTCTCATTTCCCACCAGGAAGAGGAAATAACCAAAGGCTCTGCGTGCCGTACCAGAACCAGATTAGGGCCTGAAGCCATCCTGCGGTGTTGCGGCCAGCTCAAAAGAAAGCGAGTTGAAGAAAGGAGCTCAGGGGCACTGTAATTCACAAACCTGCAGAGTTATAAATGACAGCTATCGTCCAAAAATAGACTGAAGTAAGGCTGCCAAGAGGACTTGAAAGCGGGGCAGAATTGCAGGAAACCGATTTCAGGAGGTAGACTGGAATTGCATTGAAAGCATAGGAAAAGAGGCAGAACATACACAATGATGCACTTGGCCAAAAAGGGCGTATGCGTTTTTTCCTGAATATATTCAGGAAAAAACGCATACGCCCTTTTTGGCCAACCAAGCAAGCTTGCAAAGGAAATCTGCACTACAATGAAGTCTCACTTCCCCCCGGTCAAAAGGGCCATCTGAAAAAAGTGTAAAATCCAGAAAGGCAGGACAGGCCATGGAGAACTGGGAGCCTTGTTATGCTGATGGGCGGGATGTAAATTGCCAACAACCACTCGGGAGAAGTGTATGGTGTTTCCTGAAACATCTAAAAAACAAAGCAACAGAACCTAGGGCACTTCCACTTATGGTCCTATAGCTTAGGGAAATTAAAATCAAAAAGACACAGCCACCCCAAAGTTTGGAACGGCTCTGTTTACAAGAACCTCGTTTACAGTACAAGTTCAACATCGCAGAAAGTGAAAAATGGATAAAGAAGTTGTGGTATTTACTTACAAAGCAATATCACTCAGCAATGAAATCTGTGTCATCAGGCCCGTAGCAGCACAATGAGTGGATTCAGGTATGATGATTCTAACTGAAATAAGTCACACAGAAAAGAAACATCATAAGATATCAGTAATACACGGAATGTAAACTTGGCTACACAGGAACTGAATTACAGAACAGAACAGGGTCTCAAATGTAGAAAACCAACTTATGCTTGCTTAAGGGGAAAGGTGAGTTGGGGTGCTGCATAAAACCAGAGATTGAAATGAGCACAGATAAAGTTCCTTAAGCCAAATATGGAATAGACAAGAGCTACTCCTTGCTCAACGAAATGGACTCAACACCCCATATTAAACGCCTAAGAATGTACCTGACTAGTAAGTATCTTAAAACCTATGGATTGCTATGTCTCCAAAAGAGAATCAAGCGTGTGTACAGGGGCATAAACGCAGCAGTGATAGGATTGGAGAGGTTCGGTGAGCAAATGAAGACCCTTTGAAGTCATATTGCATGGTACCCATTACACGGGTCTCAACTCTCCAGGTTTAAGGTATTCTTCCTTCAGCCAAAACATGCATGTAGAACCTAGAGTATGATCAACCATGTGATCGGGAGACGTGTTCAAATATGTCTCAGTTTTCGTACCCTGGTACTCGGGTGCAACATTCCAGACACTTTACTAACACTCTCCCGACTTGGAGAGTCAGTCCCTTTAACCTCCTGTTTGGCCCAGTTTGCAATTTCTGCGGAAGATGAACAGGAATAGCGAGAACCAATGAGAGACTAGCTGGAGGTGTCTGGATGGGCAAATTTAACTCTCATTTCCCACCAGGAAGAGGAAATAACCAAAGGCTCAGCGTGCCGTGCCGGAACCAGATTAGGGCCTGAAGCCATCCTGCGGTGTTGCGGCCAGGTCACAAGAATGCGAGTTGAAGAAAGGAGCTCAGGGGCACTGTAATTCACAAACCTGCAGAGTTATAAATGACAGCTATCGTCCAAAAATAGACTGAAGTAAGGCTGCCAAGAGGACTTGAAAGCGGGGCAGAATTGCAGGAAACCGATTTCAGGAGGTAGACTGGAATTGCATTGAAAGCATAGGAAAAGAGGCAGAACGTCCACAATGATGCACTTGGCCAAAAAGGGCGTATGCGTTTTTTCCTGAATATATTCAGGAAGAAACGCATACGCACTTTTTGGCCAACCAAGCAAGCTTGCAAAGGAAATCTGCACTACAATGAAGTCTCACTTCCCCCCGGTCAAAAGGGCCATCTGAAAAAAGTGTAAAATCCAGAAAGGCAGGACAGGCCATGGAGAACTGGGAGCCTTGTTATGCTGATGGGCGGGATGTAAATTGCCAACAACCACTCGGGAGAAGTGTATGGTGTTTCCTGAAACATCTAAAAAACAAAGCAACAGAGCCTAGGGCACTGCCACTTATGGTCCTATAGCTTAGGGAAATTAAAATCAAAAAGACACAGCCACCCCAAAGTTTGGGACGCCTCTGTTTACAAGAACCTCGTTTACAGTACAAGTTCAACATCGCAGAAAGTGAAAAATGGATAAAGAAGTTGTGGTATTTACTTACAAAGCAATATCACTCAGCAATGAATTCTATGTCATCAGGCCCTTAGCATCACAATGAGTGGATTCAGGTATGATGATTCTAACTGAAATAAGTCACACAGAAAAAGAAACATCATAAGATATCAGTAATACACGGAATGTAAACTTGGCTACACAGGAACTGAATTCCAAAACAGAACAGGGTCTCAAATTTAGAAAACCAACTTATGCTTGCTTAAGGGTAAAGGTGAGTTGGGGTGCTGCATAAAACCAGAGATTGAAATGAGCACAGATAAAGTTCCTTAAGCCAAATATGGAATAGACAAGAGCTACTCCTTCCTCAACGAAATGGACTCAACACCCCATATTAAACGCCTAAGAATGTTCCTGACTAGTAAGTATCTTAAAACCTATGGATTGCTATGTCTCCAAAAGAGAATCAAGCATGTGTACAGGGGCATAAACGCAGCAGTGATAGGATTGGAGAGGTTCGGTGAGCAAATGAAGACCCTTTGAAGTCATATTGCATGGTACCCATTCCACGGGTTTCAACTACCCAGGTTTAAGGTATTCTTCCTTCAGCCAAAACATGCATGTGGAACCTAGAGTATGATCAACCATGTGATCAGGAGACGTGTTCAAATATGTCTCAGTTTTCGTACCCTGGTACTCGGGTGCAACATTCCAGACACTTTACTAACACTCTCCCGACTTGGAGAGTCAGTCCCTTTAACCTCCTGTTTGGCCCAGTTTGCAATTTCTGCGGAAGATGAACAGGAATAGCGAGAACCAATGAGAGGCTAGCTGGAGGTGTCTGGACGGGCAAATTTAACTCTCATTTCCCACCAGGAAGAGGAATTAACCAAAGGCTCAGCGTGCCGTGCCGGAACCAGATTAGGTCCTGAAGCCATCCTGCGGTGTTGCGGCCAGGTCACAAGAAAGCGAGTTGAAGAAAGGAGCTCAGGGGCACTGTAATTCACAAACCTGCAGAGTTATAAGTGACAGCTATCGTCCAAAAATAGACTGAAGTAAGGCTGCCAAGAGGACTTGAAAGCGGGGCAGAATTGCAGGAAACCGATTTCAGGAGGTAGACTGGAATTGCATTGAAAGCATAGGAAAAGAGGCAGAACGTCCACAATGATGCACTTGGCCAAGAAGGGCGTATGCGTTTTTTCCTGAATATATTCAGGAAAAAACGCATACGCCCTTTTTGGCCAACCAAGCAAGCTTGCAAAGGAAATCTGCACTACAATGAAGTCTCACTTCCCCCCGGTCAAAAGGGCCATCTGAAAAAACTGTAAAATCCAGAAAGGCAGGACAGGCCATGGAGAACTGGGAGCCTTGTTATGCTGATGGGCGGGATGTCAATTGCCAACAACCACTCGGGAGAAGTGTATGGTGTTTCCTGAAACATCTAAAAAACAAAGCAACGGAACCTAGGGCACTTCCACTTATGGTCCTATAGCTTAGGGAAATTAAAATCAAAAAGACACAGCCACCCCAATGTTTGGAACGGCTCTGTTTACAAGAACCTCGTTTACAGTACAAGTTCAACATCGCAGAAAGTGAAAAATGGATAAAGAAGTTGTGGTATTTACTTACAAAACAATATCACTCAGCAATGAAATCTGTGTCATCAGGCCCGTAGCAGCACAATGAGTGGATTCAGGTATGATGATTCTAACTGAAGTAAGTCACACAGAAAAAGAAACATCATAAGATATCAGTAATACACGGAATGTAAACTTGGCTACACAGGAACTGAATTACAGAACAGAACAGGGACTCAAATTTAGAAAACCAACTTATGCTTGCTTAAGGGGAAAGGTGAGTTGGGGTGCTGCATAAAACCAGAGATTGAAATGAGCACAGATAAAGTTCCTTAAGTCAAATATGGAATAGACAAGAGCTACTCCTTGCTCAACGAAATGGACTCAACACCGCATATTAAACGCCTAAGAATGTACCTGACTAGTAAGTATCTTCAAACCTATGGATTGCTATGTCTCCGAAAGAGAATCAAGCATGTGTACAGGGGCATAAACGCAGCAGTGATAGGATTGGAGAGGTTCGGTGAGCAAATGAAGACCCTTTGAAGTCATATTGCATGGTACCCATTCCACGGGTTTCAACTACCCAGGTTTAAGGTATTCTTCCTTCAGCCAAAACATGCATGTGGAACCTAGAGTATGATCAACCATGTGATCGGGAGACGTGTTCAAATATGTCTCAGTTTTCGTACCCTGGTACTCGGGTGCAACATTCCAGACACTTTACTAACACTCTCCCGACTTGGAGAGTCAGTCCCTTCAACCTCCTGTTTGGCCCAGTTTGCAATTTCTGCGGAAGATGAACAGGAATAGCGATAACCAATGAGAGACTAGCTGGAGGTGTCTGGACGGGCAAATTTAACTCTCATTTCCCACCAGGAAGAGGAAATAACCAAAGGCTCAGCGTGCCGTGCCGGAACCAGATTAGGGCCTGAAGCCATCCTGCGGTGTTGCGGCCAGGTCACAAGAAAGCGAGTTGAAGAAAGGAGCTCAGGGGCACTGTAATTCACAAACCTGCAGAGTTATAAATGACAGCTATCGTCCAAAAATAGACTGAAGTAAGGCTGCCAAGAGGACTTGAAAGCGGGGCAGAATTGCAGGAAACCGATTTCAGGAGGTAGACTGGAATTGCATTGACAGCATAGGAAAAGAGGCAGAACGTCCACAATGATGCACTTGGCCAAAAAGGGCGTATGCGTTTTTTCCTGAATATATTCAGGAAGAAACGCATACGCCCTTTTTGGCCAACCAAGCAAGCTTGCAAAGGAAATCTGCACTACAATGAAGTCTCACTTCCCCCCGGTCAAAAGGGCCATCTGAAAAAAGTGTAAAATCCAGAAAGGCAGGACAGGCCATGGAGAACTGGGAGCCTTGTTATGCTGATGGGCGGGATGTAAATTGCCAACAACCACTCGGGAGAAGTGTATGGTGTTTCCTGAAACATCTAAAAAACAAAGCAACAGAGCCTAGGGCACTGCCACTTATGGTCCTATAGCTTAGGGAAATTAAAATCAAAAAGACACAGCCACCCCAAAGTTTGGGACGCCTCTGTTTACAAGAACCTCGTTTACAGTACAAGTTCAACATCGCAGAAAGTGAAAAATGGATAAAGAAGTTGTGGTATTTACTTACAAAGCAATATCACTCAGCAATGAATTCTATGTCATCAGGCCCTTAGCATCACAATGAGTGGATTCAGGTATGATGATTCTAACTGAAATAAGTCACACAGAAAAAGAAACATCATAAGATATCAGTAATACACGGAGTGTAAACTTGGCTACACAGGAACTGAATTACAGAACAGAACAGGGTCTCAAATTTAGAAAACCAACTTATGCTTGCTTAAGGGTAAAGGTGAGTTGGGGTGCTGCATAAAACCAGAGATTGAAATGAGCACAGATAAAGTTCCTTAAGCCAAATATGGAATAGACAAGAGCTACTCCTTGCTCAACGAAATGGACTCAACACCCCATATTAAACGCCTAAGAATGTTCCTGACTAGTAAGTATCTTAAAACCTATGGATTGCTATGTCTCCAAAAGAGAATCAAGCATGTGTACAGGGGCATAAACGCAGCAGTGATAGGATTGGAGAGGTTCGGTGAGCAAATGAAGACCCTTTGAAGTCATATTGCATGGTACCCATTACACGGGTCTCAACTCTCCAGTTTTAAGGTATTCTTCCTTCAGCTAAAACATGCATGTGGAACCTAGAGTATGATCAACCATGTCATCGGGAGACGTGTTCAAATATGTCTCAGTTTTCGTACCCTGGTACTCGGGTGCAACATTCCAGACGCTTTACTAACACTCTCCCGACTTGGAGAGTCAGTCCCTTTAACCTCCTGTTTGGCCCAGTTTGCAATTTCTGCGGAAGATGAACAGGAATAGCGAGAACCAATGAGAGGCTAGCTGGAGGTGTCTGGACGGGCAAATTTAACTCTCATTTCCCACCAGGAAGAGGAATTAACCAAAGGCTCAGCGTGCCGTGCTGGAACCAGATTAGGTCCTGAAGCCATCCTGCGGTGTTGCGGCCAGGTCACAAGAAAGCGAGTTGAACAAAGGAGCTCAGGGGCACTGTAATTCACAAACCTGCAGAGTTATAAATGACAGCTATCGTCCAAAAATAGACTGAAGTAAGGCTGCCAAGAGGACTTGAAAGCGGGGCAGAATTGCAAGAAACCGATTTCAGGAGGTAGACTGGAATTGCATTGAAAGCATAGGAAAAGAGGCAGAACGTCCACAATGATGCACTTGGCCAAAATGGGCGTATGCGTTTTTTCCTGAATATATTCAGGAAAAAACGCATACGCCCTTTTTGGCCAACCAAGCAAGCTTGCAAAGGAAATCTGCACTACAATGAAGTCTCACTTCCCCCCGGTCAAAAGGGCCATCTGAAAAAAGTGTAAAATCCAGAAAGGCAGGACAGGCCATGGAGAACTGGGAGCCTTGTTATGCTGATGGGCGGGATGTAAATTGCCAACAACCACTCGGGAGAAGTGTATGGTGTTTCCTGAAACATCTAAAAAACAAAGCAACAGAACCTAGGGCACTTCCACTTATGGTCCTATAGCTTAGGGAAATTAAAATAAAAAAGACACAGCCACCCCAAAGTTTGGAATGGCTCTGTTTACAAGAACCTCGTTTACAGTACAAGTTCAACATCGCAGAAAGTGAAAAATGGATAAAGAAGTTGTGGTATTTACTTACAAAGCAATATCACTCAGCAATGAAATCTGTGTCATCAGGCCCTTAGCAGGACAATGAGTGGATTCAGGTATGATGATTCTAACTGAAATAAGTCACACAGAAAAAGAAACATCATAAGATATCAGTAATACACGGAATGTAAACTTGGCTACACAGGAACTGAATTACAGAACAGAACAGGGTCTCAAATTTAGAAAACCAACTTATGCTTGCTTAAGGGGAAAGGTGAGTTGGGGTGCTGCATAAAACCAGAGATTGAAATGAGCACAGATAAAGTTCCTTAAGCCAAATATGGAATAGACAAGAGCTACTCCTTCCTCAACGAAATGGACTCAAAACCCCATATTAAACCCCTAATAATGTACCTGACTAGTAAGTATCTTAAAACCTATGGATTGCTATGTCTCCAAAAGAGAATCAAGCGTGTGTACAGGGGCATAAACGCAGCAGTGATAGGATTGGAGAGTTTCGGTGAGCAAATGAAGACCCTTTGAAGTCATATTGCATGGTACCCATTCCACGGGTTTCAACTACCCAGGTTTAAGGTATTCTTCCTTCAGCTAAAACATGCATGTGGAACCCAGAGTATGATCAACCATGTGAACGGGAGACGTCTTCAAATATGTCTCAGTTTTCCTCCCCTGGTACTCGGGTGCAACATTCCAGACGCTTTACTAACACTCTCCCGACTTGGAGAGTCAGTCCCTTTAACCTCCTGTTTGGCCCAGTTTGCAATTTCTGCGGAAGATGAACAGGAATAGCGAGAACCAATGAGAGGCTAGCTGGAGGTGTCTGGACGGGCAAATTTAACTCTCATTTCCCACCAGGAAGAGGAATTAACCAAAGGCTCAGCATGCCGGGCCGGAACCAGATTAGGGCCTGAAGCCATCCTGCGGTGTTGCGGCCAGGTCACAAGAAAGCGAGTTGAAGAAAGGAGCTCAGGGGCACTGTAATTCACAAACCTGCAGAGTTATAAATGACAGCTATCGTCCAAAAATATACTGAAGTAAGGCTGCCATAGGACTTGAAAACGGGGCAGAATTGCAGGAAACCGATTGCAGGAGGTAGACTGGAATTGCATTGAAAGCATAGGAAAAGAGGCAGAACGTCCACAATGATGCACTTGGCCAAAAAGGGCGTATGCGTTTTTTCCTGAATATATTCAGGAAAAAACGCATACGCCCTTTTTGGCCAACCAAGCAAGCTTGCAAAGGAAATCTGCACTACAATGAAGTCTCACTTCCCCCCGGTCAAAAGGGCCATCTGAAAAAAGTGTAAAATCCAGAAAGGCAGCAGGCCATTGAGAACTGGGAGCCTTGTTATGCTGATGGGCGGGATGTAAATTGCCAACAGACACTTGGGAGAAGTGTATGGTGTTTCCTGAAACATCTAAAAAACAAAGCAACAGAGCCTAGGGCACTGCCACTTATGGTCCTATAGCTCAGGGAAATTAAAATCAAAAAGACACAGCCACCCCAAAGTTTGGGACGCCTCTGTTTACAAGAACCTCGTTTACAGTACAAGTTCAACATCGCAGAAAGTGAAAAATGGATAAAGAACTTGTGGTATTCACTTACAAAGCAATATCACTCAGCAATGAAATTTGTGTCATCAGGCCCTTAGCATCACAATGAGTGGATTCAGGTATGATGATTCTAACTGAAATAAGTCACACAGAAAAAGAAACATCATAAGATATCAGTAATACACAGAATGTAAACTTTGCTACACAGGAACTGAATTCCAAAACAGAACAGGGTCTCAAATTTAGAAAACCAACTTATGCTTGCTTAAGGGGAAAGGTGAGTTGGGGTGCTGCATAAAACCAGAGATTGAAATGAGCACAGATAAAGTTCCTTAAGCCAAATATGGAATAGACAAGAGCTACTCCTTGCTCAACGAAATGGACTCAACACCGCATATTAAACGCCTAAGAATGTACCTGACTAGTAAGTATCTTAAAACCTATGGATTGCTATGTCTCCAAAAGAGAATCAAGCATGTGTACAGGGGCATAAACGCAGCAGTGATAGGATTGGAGAGGTTCGGTGAGCAAATGAAGACCCTTTGAAGTCATATTGCATGGTACCCATTCCACGGGTTTCAACTACCCAGGTTTTAGGTATTCTTCCTTCAGCTAAAACATGCATGTGGAACCCAAGTATGATCAACCATGTGAACGGGAGACGTGTTCAAATATGTCTCAGTTTTCCTCCCCTGGTACTCGGGTGCAACATTCCAGACGCTTTACTAACACTCTCCCCACTTGGAGAGTCAGCGCCTTTAACCTCCTGTTTGGCCCAGTTTGCAATTTCTGCGGAAGATGAACAGGAATAGCGAGAACCAATGAGAGACTAGCTGGAGGTGTCTGGATGGGCAAATTTAACTCTCATTTCCCACCAGGAAGAGGAAATAACCAAAGGCTCAGTGTGCCGTACCGGAACCAGATTAGGGCCTGAAGCCATCCTGCAGTGTTGCGGCCAGCTCAAAAGAAAGCGAGTTGAACAAAGGAGCTCAGGGGCACTGTAATTCACAAACCTGCAGAGTTATAAATGACAGCTATCGTCCAAAAATAGACTGAAGTAAGGCTGCCAAGAGGACTTGAAAGCGGGGCAGAATTGCAGGAAACCGATTTCAGGAGGTAGACTGGAATTGCATTGAAAGCATAGGAAAAGAGGCAGAACGTCCACAAT
Organism: Stenella coeruleoalba; assembly: GCF_951394435.1. Lineage (NCBI taxonomy): Eukaryota > Metazoa > Chordata > Mammalia > Artiodactyla > Delphinidae > Stenella > Stenella coeruleoalba. Next base: position 21,640 of record NW_027646474.1, read on the forward strand.
GATGCACTTGGCCAAAAAGGGCGTATGCGTTTTTTCCTGAATATATTCAGGAAAAAACGCATACGCCCTTTTTGGCCAACCAAGCAAGCTTGCAAAGGAAATCTGCACTACAATGAAGTCTCACTTCCCCCCGGTCAAAAGGGCCATCTGAAAAAAGTGTAAAATCCAGAAAGGCAGGACAGGCCGTGGAGAACTGGGAGCCTTGTTATGCTGATGGGCGGGATGTCAATTGCCAACAACCAGTCGGGAGAAGTGTATGGTGTTTCCTGAAACATCTAAAAAACAAAGCAACAGAACCTAGGGCACTTCCACTTATGGTCCTATAGCTTAGGGAAATTAAAATCAAAAAGACACAGCCACCCCAAAGTTTGGAACGGCTCTGTTTACAAGAACCTCGTTTACAGTACAAGTTCAACATCGCAGAAAGTGAAAAATGGATAAAGAAGTTGTGGTATTTACTTACAAAGCAATATCACTCAGCAATGAAATCTGTGTCATCAGGCCCTTAGCAGCACAATGAGTGGATACAGGTATGATGATTCTAACTGAAGTAAGTCACACAGAAAAAGAAACATCATAAGATATCAGTAATACACGGAATGTAAACTTGGCTACACAGGAACTGAATTACAGAACAGAACAGGGTCTCAAATTTAGAAAACCAACTTATGCTTGCTTAAGGGTAAAGGTGAGTTGGGGTGCTGCATAAAACCAGAGATTGAAATGAGCACAGATAAAGTTCCTTAAGCCAAATATGGAATAGACAAGAGCTACTCCTTGCTCAACGAAATGGACTCAACACCCCATATTAAACGCCTAAGAATGTACCTGACTAGTAAGTATCTTAAAACCTATGGATTGCTATGTCTCCAAAAGAGAATCAAGCGTGTGTACAGGGGCCTAAACGCAGCAGTGATAGGATTGGAGAGGTTCGGTGAGCAAATGAAGACCCTTTGAAGTCATATTGCATGGTACCCATTACACGGTTCTCAACTCTCCAGGTTTAAGGTATTCTTCCTTCAGCTAAAACATGCATGTGGAACCCAAGTATGATCAACCATGTGAACGGGAGACGTGTTCAAATATGTCTCAGTTTTCCTCCCCTGGTACTCGGGTGCAACATTCCAGACGCTTTACTAACACTCTCCCCACTTGGAGAGTCAGTCCCTTTAACCTCCTGTTTGGCCCAGTTTGCAATTTCTGCGGAAGATGAACAGGAATAGCGAGAACCAATGAGAGGCTAGCTGGAGGTGTCTGGACGGGCAAATTTAACTCTCATTTCCCACCAGGAAGAGGAAATAACCAAAGGCTCAGTGTGCCGTACCGGAACCAGATTAGGGCCTGAAGCCATCCTGCGGTGTTGCGGCCAGCTCAAAAGAAAGCGAGTTGAAGAAAGGAGCTCAGGGGCACTGTAATTCACAAACCTGCAGAGTTATAAATGACAGCTATCGTCCAAAAATAGACTGAAGTAAGGCTGCCAAGAGGACTTGAAAGCGGGGCAGAATTGCAGGAAACCGATTGCAGGAGGTAGACTGGAATTGCATTGAAAGCATAGGAAAAGAGGCAGAACGTCCACAATGATGCACTTGGCCAAAAAGGGCGTATGCGTTTTTTCCTGAATATATTCAGGAAAAAACGCATACGCCCTTTTTGGCCAACCAAGCAAGCTTGCAAAGGAAATCTGCACTACAATGAAGTCTCACTTCCCCCCGGTCAAAAGGGCCATCTGAAAAAAGGGTAAAATCCAGAAAGGCAGGACAGGCCATGGAGAACTGGGAGCCTTGTTATGCTGATGGGCGGGATGTAAATTGCCAACAGACACTCGGGAGAAGTGTATGGTGTTTCCTGAAACATCTAAAAAACAAAGCAACAGAGCCTAGGGCACTGCCACTTATGGTCCTATAGCTTAGGGAAATTAAAATCAAAAAGACACAGCCACCCCAAAGTTTGGGACGCCTCTGTTTACAAGAACCTCGTTTACAGTACAAGTTCAACATCGCAGAAAGTGAAAAATGGATAAAGAAGTTGTGGTATTTACTTACAAAGCAATATCACTCAGCAATGAATTCTATGTCATCAGGCCCTTAGCATCACAATGAGTGGATTCAGGTATGATGATTCTAACTGAAATAAGTCACACAGAAAAAGAAACATCATAAGATATCAGTAATACACGGAATGTAAACTTGGCTACACAGGAACTGAATTACAGAACAGAACAGGGTCTCAAATTTAGAAAACCAACTTATGCTTGCTTAAGGGTAAAGGTGAGTTGGGGTGCTGCATAAAACCAGAGATTGAAATGAGCACAGATAAAGTTCCTTAAGCCAAATATGGAATAGACAAGAGCTACTCCTTGCTCAACGAAATGGACTCAACACCGCATATTAAACGCCTAATAATGTACCTGACTAGTAAGTATCTTAAAACCTATGGATTGCTATATCTCCAAAAGAGAATCAAGCATGTGTACAGGGACATAAACGCAGCAGTGATAGGATTGGAGAGGTTCGGTGAGCAAATGAAGACCCTTTGAAATCATATTGCATGGTACCCATTCCACGGGTTTCAACTACCCAGGTTTTAGGTATTCTTCCTTCAGCTAAAACATGCATGTGGAACCCAAGTATGATCAACCATGTGAACGGGAGACGTGTTCAAATATGTCTCAGTTTTCCTCCCCTGGTACTCGGGTGCAACATTCCAGACGCTTTACTAACACTCTCTCCACTTGGAGAGTCAGCGCCTTTAACCTCCTGTTTGGCCCAGTTTGCAATTTCTGCGGAAGATGAACAGGAATAGCGAGAACCAATGAGAGGCTAGCTGGAGGTGTCTGGACGGGCAAATTTAACTCTCATTTCCCACCAGGAAGAGGAAATAACCAAAGGCTCAGCGTGCCGTACCGGAACCAGATTAGGGCCTGAAGCCATCCTGCGGTGTTGCGGCCAGCTCAAAAGAAAGCGAGTTGAACAAAGGAGCTCAGGGGCACTGTAATTCACAAACCTGCAGAGTTATAAATGACAGCTATCGTCCAAAAATAGACTGAAGTAAGGCTGCCAAGAGGACTTGAAAGCGGGGCAGAATTGCAGGAAACCGATTTCAGGAGGTAGACTGGAATTGCATTGAAAGCATAGGAAAAGAGGCAGAACGTCCACAATGATGCACTTGGCCAAAAAGGGCGTATGCGTTTTTTCCTGAATATATTCAGGAAAAAACGCATACGCCCTTTTTGGCCAACCAAGCAAGCTTGCAAAGGAAATCTGCACTACAATGAAGTCTCACTTCCCCCCGGTCAAAAGGGCCATCTGAAAAAAGTGTAAAATCCAAAAAGGCAGGACAGGCCATGGAGAACTGGGAGCCTTGTTATGCTGATGGGCTGGATGTAAATTGCCAACAACCACTCGGGAGAAGTGTATGGTGTTTCCTGAAACATCTAAAAAACAAAGCAACAGAGCCTAGGGCACTTCCACTTATGGTCCTATAGCTTAGGGAAATTAAAATCAAAAAGACACAGCCACCCCAAAGTTTGGAACGGCTCTGTTTACAAGAACCTCGTTTACAGTACAAGTTCAACATCGCAGAAAGTGAAAAATGGATAAAGAACTTGTGGTACTTACGTACAATGCAGTATCACTCAGCAATGAAATCTATGTCATCAGGCCCGTAGCAGCATAATGAGTAGATTCAGGTACGATGATTCTAACTGAAATAAGTCACACAGAAAAAGAAACATCATAAGATATCAGTAATACACGGAATGTAAACTTGGCTACACAGGAACTGAATTCCAAAACAGAACAGGGTCTCAAATTTAGAAAACCAACTTATGCTTGCTTAAGGGTAAAGGTGAGTTGGGTTGCTGCATAAAACCAGAGATTGAAATGAGCACAGATAAAGTTCCTTAAGCCAAATATGGAATAGACAAGAGCTACTCCTTGCTCAACGAAATGGACTCAACACCGCATATTAAACGCCTAAGAATGTACCTGACTAGTAAGTATCTTAAAACCTATGGATTGCTATGTCTCCAAAAGAGAATCAAGCATGTGTACAGGGGCATAAACGCAGCAGTGATAGGATTGGAGAGGTTCGGTGAGCAAATGAAGACCCTTTGAAGTTATATTGCATGGTACCCATTACACGGGTCTCAACTCTCCAGGTTTAAGGTATTCTTCCTTCAGCTAAAACATGCATGTGGAACCCAGAGTATGATCAACCATGTGAACGGGAGACGTGTTCAAATATGTCTCAGTTTTCCTCCCCTGGTACTCGGGTGCAACATTCCAGACGCTTTACTAACACTCTCCCCACTTGGAGAGTCAGTCCCTTTAACCTCCTGTTTGGCCCAGTTTGCAATTTCTGCGGAAGATGAACAGGAATAGCGAGAACCAAAGAGAGGCTAGCTGGAGGTGTCTGGACGGGCAAATTTAACTCTCATTTCCCACCAGGAAGAGGAATTAACCAAAGGCTCAGCATGCCGGGCCGGAACCAGATTAGGGCCTGAAGCCATCCTGCGGTGTTGCGGCCAGGTCACAACAAAGTGAGTTGAACAAAGGAGCTCAGGGGCACTGTAATTCACAAACCTGCAGAGTTATAAATGACAGCTATCGTCCAAAAATAGACTGAAGTAAGGCTGCCAAGAGGACTTGAAAGCGGGGCAGAATTGCAGGAAACCGATTTCAGGAGGTAGACTGGAATTGCATTGAAAGCATAGGAAAAGAGGCAGAACGTCCACAATGATGCACTTGGCCAAAAAGGGCGTATGCGTTTTTTCCTGAATATATTCAGGAAAAAACGCATACGCCCTTTTTGGCCAACCAAGCAAGCTTGCAAAGGAAATCTGCACTACAATGAAGTCTCACTTCCCCCCGGTCAAAAGGGCCATCTGAACAAAGTGTAAAATCCAGAAAGGCAGGACAGGCCATGGAGAACTGGGAGCCTTGTTATGCTGATGGGCGGGATGTAAATTGCCAACAGACACTCTGGAGAAGTGTATGGTGTTTCCTGAAACATCTAAAAAACAAAGCAACAGAGCCTAGGGCACTGCCACTTATGGTCCTATAGCTTAGGGAAATTAAAATCAAAAAGACACAGCCACCCCAAAGTTTGGGACGCCTCTGTTTACAAGAACCTCGTTTACAGTACAAGTTCAACATCGCAGAAAGTGAAAAATGGATAAAGAAGTTGTGGTATTTACTTACAAAGCAATATCACTCAGCAATGAATTCTATGTCATAAGGCCCTTAGCATCAGAATGAGTGGATTCAGGTATGATGATTCTAACTGAAATAAGTCACACAGAAAAAGAAACATCATAAGATATCAGTAATACACGGAATGTAAACTTGGCTACACAGGAACTGAATTACAGAACAGAACAGGGTCTCAAATTTAGAAAACCAACTTATGCTTGCTTAAGGGGAAAGGTGAGTTGGGGTACTGCATAAAACCAGAGATTGAAATGAGCACAGATAAAGTTCCTTAAGCCAAATATGGAATAGACAAGAGCTACTCCTTGCTCAACGAAATGGACTCAACACCCCATATTAAATGCCTAAGAATGTACCTGACTAGTAAGTATCTTAAAACCTATGGATTGCTATGTCTCCAAAAGAGAATCAAGCGTGTGTACAGGGGAATATACACAGCAGTGATAGGATTGGAGAGGTTCGGTGAGCAAATGAAGACCCTTTGAAGTTATATTGCATGGTACCCATTACACGGGTCTCAACTCTCCAGGTTTAAGGTATTCTTCCTTCAGCTAAAACATGCATGTGGAACCCAGAGTATGATCAACCATGTGAACGGGAGACGTGTTCAAATATGTCTCAGTTTTCCTCCCCTGGTACTCGGGTGCAACATTCCAGACGCTTTACTAACACTCTCCCGACTTGGAGAGTCAGTCCCTTTAACCTCCTGTTTGGCCCAGTTTGCAATTTCTGCGGAAGATGAACAGGAATAGCGAGAACCAATGAGAGGCTAGCTGGAGGTGTCTGGACGGGCAAATTTAACTCTCATTTCCCACCAGGAAGAGGAATTAACCAAAGGCTCAGCGTGCCGTGCCGGAACCAGATTAGGGCCTGAAGCCATCCTGCGGTGTTGCGGCCAGGTCACAAGAAAGCGAGTTGAACAAAGGAGCTCAGGGGCACTGTAATTCACAAACCTGCAGAGTTATAAATGACAGCTATCGTCCAAAAATAGACTGAAGTAAGGCTGCCAAGAGGACTTGAAAGCGGGGCAGAATTGCAGGAAACCGATTTCAGGAGGTAGACTGGAATTGCATTGAAAGCATAGGAAAAGAGGCAGAACGTCCACAATGATGCACTTGGCCAAAAAGGGCGTATGCGTTTTTTCCTGAATATATTCAGGAAAAAACGCATACGCCCTTTTTGGCCAACCAAGCAAGCTTGCAAAGGAAATCTGCACTACAATGAAGTCTCACTTCCCCCCGGTCAAAAGGGCCATCTGAAAAAAGTGTAAAATCCAGAAAGGCAGGACAGGCCATGGAGAACTGGGAGCCTTGTTATGCTGATGGGCGGGATGTAAATTGCCAACAACCACTCGGGAGAAGTGTATGGTGTTTCCTGAAACATCTAAAAAACAAAGCAACAGAGCCTAGGGCACTTCCACTTATGGTCCTATAGCTTAGGGAAATTAAAATCAAAAAGACACAGCCACCCCAAAGTTTGGAATGGCTCTGTTTACAAGAACCTTGTTTACAGTACAAGTTCAACATCGCAGAAAGTGAAAAATGGATAAAGAACTTGTGGTACTTACGTACAATGCAGTATCACTCAGCAATGAAATCTATGTCATCAGGCCCGTAGCAGCATAATGAGTAGATTCAGGTACGATGATTCTAACTGAAATAAGTCACACAGAAAAAGAAACATCATAAGATATCAGTAATACACGGAATGTAAACTTGGCTACACAGGAACTGAATTCCAAAACAGAACAGGGTCTCAAATTTAGAAAACCAACTTATGCTTGCTTAAGGGTAAAGGTGAGTTGGGTTGCTGCATAAAACCAGAGATTGAAATGAGCACAGATAAAGTTCCTTAAGCCAAATATGGAATAGACAAGAGCTACTCCTTGCTCAACGAAATGGACTCAACACCGCATATTAAACGCCTAAGAATGTACCTGACTAGTAAGTATCTTAAAACCTATGGATTGCTATGTCTCCAAAAGAGAATCAAGCATGTGTACAGGGACATAAACGCAGCAGTGATAGGATTGGATGGGTTCGGTGAGCAAATGAAGACCCTTTGAAGTCATATTGCATGGTACCCATTCCACGGGTTTCAACTACCCAGGTTTTAGGTATTCTTCCTTCAGCTAAAACATGAATGTGGAACCCAAGTATGATCAACCATGTGAACGGGAGACGTGTTCAAATATGTCTCAGTTTTCCTCCCCTGGTACTCGGGTGCAACATTCCAGACGCTTTACTAACACTCTCCCCACTTGGAGAGTCAGCGCCTTTAACCTCCTGTTTGGCCCAGTTTGCAATTTCTGCGGAAGATGAACAGGAATAGCGAGAACCAATGAGAGGCTAGCTGGAGGTGTCTGGACGGGCAAATTTAACTCTCATTTCCCAGCAGGAAGAGGAAATAACCAAAGGCTCAGCGTGCCGTGCCGGAACCAGATTAGGGCCTGAAGCCATGCTGCGGTGTTGCGGCCAGGTCACAAGAAAGCGAGTTGAACAAAGGAGCTCAGGGGCACTGTAATTCACAAACCTGCAGAGTTATAAATGACAGCTATCGTCCAAAAATAGACTGAAGTAAGGCTGCCAAGAGGACTTGAAAGCGGGGCAGAATTGCAGGAAACCGATTTCAGGAGGTAGACTGGAATTGCATTGAAAGCATAGGAAAAGAGGCAGAACGTCCACAATGATGCACTTGGCCAAAAAGGGCGTATGCGTTTTTTCCTGAATATATTCAGGAAAAAACGCATACGCCCTTTTTGGCCAACCAAGCAAGCTTGCAAAGGAAATCTGCACTACAATGAAGTCTCACTTCCCCCCGGTCAAAAGGGCCATCTGAAAAAAGTGTAAAATCCAGAAAGGCAGGACAGGCCATGGAGAACTGGGAGCCTTGTTATGCTGATGGGCGGGATGTAAATTGCCAACAACCACTCGGGAGAAGTGTATGGTGTTTCCTGAAACATCTAAAAAACAAAGCAACAGAACCTAGGGCACTTCCACTTATGGTCCTATAGCTTAGGGAAATTAAAATCAAAAAGACACAGCCACCCCAAAGTTTGGAACGGCTCTGTTTACAAGAACCTCGTTTACAGTACAAGTTCAACATCGCAGAAAGTGAAAAATGGATAAAGAAGTTGTGGTATTTACTTACAAAGCAATATCACTCAGCAATGAAATCTGTGTCATCAGGCCCTTAGCAGCACAATGAGTGGATTCAGGTATGATGATTCTAACTGAAGTAAGTCACACAGAAAAAGAAACATTATAAGATATCAGTAATACACGGAATGTAAACTTGGCTACACAGGAACTGAATTACAGAACAGAACAGGGTCTCAAATTTAGAAAACCAACTTATGCTTGCTTAAGGGTAAAGGTGAGTTGGGGTGCTGCATAAAACCAGAGATTGAAATGAGCACAGATAAAGTTCCTTAAGCCAAATATGGAATAGACAAGAGCTACTCCTTGCTCAACGAAATGGACTCAACACCCCATATTAAACGCCTAAGAATGTACCTGACTAGTAAGTATCTTAAAACCTATGGATTGCTATGTCTCCAAAAGAGAATCAAGCGTGTGTACAGGGGCCTAAACGCAGCAGTGATAGGATTGGAGAGGTTCGGTGAGCAAATGAAGACCCTTTGAAGTCATATTGCATGGTACCCATTACACGGGTCTCAACTCTCCAGGTTTAAGGTATTCTTCCTTCAGCTAAAACATGCATGTGGAACCCAAGTATGATCAACCATGTGAATGGGAGACGTGTTCAAATATGTCTCAGTTTTCCTCCCCTGGTACTCGGGTGCAACATTCCAGACGCTTTACTAACACTCTCCCCACTTGGAGAGTCAGTCCCTTTAACCTCCTGTTTGGCCCAGTTTGCAATTTCTGCGGAAGATGAACAGGAATAGCGAGAACCAATGAGAGGCTAGCTGGAGGTGTCTGGACGGGCAAATTTAACTCTCATTTCCCACCAGGAAGAGGAAATAACCAAAGGCTCAGTGTGCCGTACCGGAACCAGATTAGGGCCTGAAGCCATCCTGCGGTGTTGCGGCCAGCTCAAAAGAAAGCGAGTTGAACAAAGGAGCTCAGGGGCACTGTAATTCACAAACCTGCAGAGTTATAAATGACAGCTATCGTCCAAAAATAGACTGAAGTAAGGCTGCCAAGAGGACTTGAAAGCGGGGCAGAATTGCAGGAAACCGATTTCAGGAGGTAGACTGGAATTGCATTGAAAGCATAGGAAAAGAGGCAGAACGTCCACAATGATGCACTTGGCCAAAAAGGGCGTATGCGTTTTTTCCTGAATATATTCAGGAAAAAACGCATACGCCCTTTTTGGCCAACCAAGCAAGCTTGCAAAGGAAATCTGCACTACAATGAAGTCTCACTTCCCCCCGGTCAAAAGGGCCATCTGAAAAAAGTGTAAAATCCAGAAAGGCAGGACAGGACATGGACAACTGGGAGCCTTGTTATGCTGATGGGCGGGATGTAAATTGCCAACAACCACTCGGGAGAAGTGTATGGTGTTTCCTGAAACATCTAAAAAACAAAGCAACAGAACCTAGGGCACTTCCACTTATGGTCCTATAGCTTAGGGAAATTAAAATCAAAAAGACACAGCCACCCCAAAGTTTGGAATGGCTCTGTTTACAAGAACCTCGTTTACAGTACAAGTTCAACATCGCAGAAAGTGAAAAATGGATAAAGAAGTTGTGGTATTTACTTACAAAGCAATATCAGTCAGCAATGAAATCTGTGTCATCAGGCCCGTAGCAGCACAATGAGTGGATTCAGGTATGATGATTCTAACTGAAGTAAGTCACACAGAAAAAGAAACATCATAAGATATCAGTAATACACGGAATGTAAACTTGGCTACACAGGAACTGAATTACAGAACAGAACAGGGTCTCAAATTTAGAAAACCAACTTATGCTTGCTTAAGGGGAAAGGTGAGTTGGGGTGCTGCATAAAACCAGAGATTGAAATGAGCACAGATAAAGTTCCTTAAGCCAAATATGGAATAGACAAGAGCTACTCCTTGCTCAACGAAATGGACTCAACACCGCATATTAAACGCCTAAGAATGTACCTGACTAGTAAGTATCTTAAAACCTATGGATTGCTATGTCTCCGAAAGAGAATCAAGCATGTGTACAGGGGCATAAACGCAGCAGTGATAGGATTGGAGAGGTTCGGTGAGCAAATGAAGACCCTTTGAAGTCATATTGCATGGTACCCATTCCACGGGTCTCAACTCTCCAGGTTTAAGGTATTCTTCCTTCAGCTAAAACATGCATGTGGAACCCAGAGTATGATCAACCATGTGAACGGGAGACGTGTTCAAATATGTCTCAGTTTTCGTACCCTGGTACTCGGGTGCAACATTCCAGACGCTTTACTAACACTCTCCCGACTTGGAGAGTCAGTCCCTTTAACCTCCTGTTTGGCCCAGTTTGCAATTTCTGCGGAAGATGAACAGGAATAGCGAGAACCAATGAGAGACTAGCTGGAGGTGTCTGGACGGGCAAATTTAACTCTCATTTCCCACCAGGAAGAGGGAATAACCAAAGGCTCAGCGTGCCGTCCCGGAACCAGATTAGGGCCTGAAGCCATCCTGCGGTGTTGCGGCCAGGTCACAAGAAAGCGAGTTGAAGAAAGGAGCTCAGGGGCACTGTAATTCACAAACCTGCAGAGTTATAAATGACAGCTATCGTCCAAAAATAGACTGAAGTAAGGCTGCCAAGAGGACTTGAAAGCGGGGCAGAATTGCAGGAAACCGATTGCAGGAGGTAGACTGGAATTGCATTGAAAGCATAGGAAAAGAGGCAGAACGTCCACAATGATGCACTTGGCCAAAAAGGGCGTATGCGTTTTTTCCTGAATATATTCAGGAAAAAACGCATACGCCCTTTTTGGCCAACCAAGCAAGCTTGCAAAGGAAATCTGCACTACAATGAAGTCTCACTTCCCCCCGGTCAAAAGGGCCATCTGAAAAAAGGGTAAAATCCAGAAAGGCAGGACAGGCCATGGAGAACTGGGAGCCTTGTTATGCTGATGGGCGGGATGTAAATTGCCAACAGACACTCAGGAGAAGTGTATGGTGTTTCCTGAAACATCTAAAAAACAAAGCAACAGAGCCTAGGGCACTGCCACTTATGGTCCTATAGCTTAGGGAAATTAAAATCAAAAAGACACAGCCACCCCAAAGTTTGGGACGCCTCTGTTTACAAGAACCTCGTTTACAGTACAAGTTCAACATCGCAGAAAGTGAAAAATGGATAAAGAAGTTGTGGTATTTACTTACAAAGCAATATCACTCAGCAATGAATTCTATGTCATCAGGCCCTTAGCATCACAATGAGTAGATTCAGGTATGATGATTCTAACTGAAAAAAGTCACACAGAAAAAGAAACATCATAAGATATCAGTAATACACGGAATGTAAACTTGGCTACACAGGAACTGAATTACAGAACAGAACAGGGTCTCAAATTTAGAAAACCAACTTATGCTTGCTTAAGGGGAAAGGTGAGTTGGGGTGCTGCATAAAACCAGAGATTGAAATGAGCACAGATAAAGTTCCTTAAGCCAAATATGGAATAGACAAGAGCTACTCCTTGCTCAACGAAATGGACTCAACACCGCATATTAAACGCCTAAGAATGTACCTGACTAGTAAGTATCTTAAAACCTATGGATTGCTATATCTCCAAAAGAGAATCAAGCATGTGTGCAGCGAAATAAACGCAGCAGTGATAGGATTGGAGAGGTTCGGTGAGCAAATGAAGACCCTTTGAAGTCATATTGCATGGTACCCATTCCACGGGTTTCAACTACCCAGGTTTTAGGTATTCTTCCTTCAGCTAAAACATGCATGTGGAACCCAAGTATGATCAACCATGTGAACGGGAGACGTGTTCAAATATGTCTCAGTTTTCCTCCCCTGGTACTCGGGTGCAACATTCCAGACGCTTTACTAACACTCTCTCCACTTGGAGAGTCAGCGCCTTTAACCTCCTGTTTGGCCCAGTTTGCAATTTCTGCGGAAGATGAACAGGAATAGCGAGAACCAAAGAGAGGCTAGCTGGAGGTGTCTGGACGGGCAAATTTAACTCTCATTTCCCACCAGGAAGAGGAATTAACCAAAGGCTCAGCATGCCGGGCCGGAACCAGATTAGGGCCTGAAGCCATCCTGCGGTGTTGCGGCCAGGTCACAAGAAAGCGAGTTGAAGAAAGGAGCTCAGGGGCACTGTAATTCACAAACCTGCAGAGTTATAAATGACAGCTATCGTCCAAAAATAGACTGAAGTAAGGCTGCCAAGAGGACTTGAAAGCGGGGCAGAATTGCAGGAAACCGATTTCAGGAGGTAGACTGGAATTGCATTGAAAGCATAGGAAAAGAGGCAGAACGTCCACAATGATGCACTTGGCCAAAAAGGGCGTATGCGTTTTTTCCTGAATATATTCAGGAAAAAACGCATACGCCCTTTTTGGCCAACCAAGCAAGCTTGCAAAGGAAATCTGCACTACAATGAAGTCTCACTTCCCCCCGGTCAAAAGGGCCATCTGAACAAAGTGTAAAATCCAGAAAGGCAGGACAGGCCATGGAGAACTGGGAGCCTTGTTATGCTGATGGGCGGGATGTAAATTGCCAACAGACACTCTGGAGAAGTGTATGGTGTTTCCTGAAACATCTAAAAAACAAAGCAACAGAACCTAGGGCACTGCCACTTATGGTCCTATAGCTTAGGGAAATTAAAATCAAAAAGACACAGCCACCCCAAAGTTTGGGACGCCTCTGTTTACAAGAACCTCGTTTACAGTACAAGTTCAACATCGCAGAAAGTGAAAAATGGATAAAGAAGTTGTGGTATTTACTTACAAAGCAATATCACTCAGCAATGAATTCTATGTCATAAGGCCCTTAGCATCAGAATGAGTGGATTCAGGTACGATGATTCTAACTGAAATAAGTCACACAGAAAAAGAAACATCATAAGATATCAGTAATACACGGAATGTAAACTTGGCTACACAGGAACTGAATTCCAAAACAGAACAGGGTCTCAAATTTAGAAAACCAACTTATGCTTGCTTAAGGGGAAAGGTGAGTTGGGTTGCTGCATAAAACCAGAGATTGAAATGAGCACAGATAAAGTTCCTTAAGCCAAATATGGAATAGACAAGAGCTACTCCTTGCTCAACGAAATGGACTCAACACCGCATATTAAACGCCTAAGAATGTACCTGACTAGTAAGTATCTTAAAACCTATGGATTGCTATGTCTCCAAAAGAGAATCAAGCATGTGTACAGGGGCATAAACGCAGCAGTGATAGGATTGGATGGGTTCGGTGAGCAAATGAAGACCCTTTGAAGTCATATTGCATGGTACCCATTCCACGGGTTTCAACTACCCAGGTTTTAGGTATTCTTCCTTCAGCTAAAACATGCATGTGGAACCCAAGTATGATCAACCATGTGAACGGGAGACGTGTTCAAATATGTCTCAGTTTTCCTCCCCTGGTACTCGGGTGCAACATTCCAGACACTTTACTAACACTCTCCCCACGTGGAGAGTCAGCGCCTTTAACCTCCTGTTTGGCCCAGTTTGCAATTTCTGCGGAAGATGAACAGGAATAGCGAGAACCAATGAGAGGCTAGCTGGAGGTGTCTGGACGGGCAAATTTAACTCTCATTTCCCAGCAGGAAGAGGAAATAACCAAAGGCTCAGCGTGCCGTGCCGGAACCAGATTAGGGCCTGAAGCCATGCTGCGGTGTTGCGGCCAGGTCACAAGAAAGCGAGTTGAACAAAGGAGCTCAGGGGCACTGTAATTCACAAACCTGCAGAGTTATAAATGACAGCTATCGTCCAAAAATAGACTGAAGTAAGGCTGCCAAGAGGACTTGAAAGCGGGGCAGAATTGCAGGAAACCGATTTCAGGAGGTAGACTGGAATTGCATTGAAAGCATAGGAAAAGAGGCAGAACGTCCACAATGATGCACTTGGCCAAAAAGGGCGTATGCGTTTTTTCCTGAATATATTCAGGAAAAAACGCATACGCCCTTTTTGGCCAACCAAGCAAGCTTGCAAAGGAAATCTGCACTACAATGAAGTCTCACTTCCCCCCGGTCAAAAGGGCCATCTGAAAAAAGTGTAAAATCCAGAAAGGCAGGACAGGCCATGGAGAACTGGGAGCCTTGTTATGCTGATGGGCGGGATGTAAATTGCCAACAACCACTCGGGAGAAGTGTATGGTGTTTCCTGAAACATCTAAAAAACAAAGCAACAGAACCTAGGGCACTTCCACTTATGGTCCTATAGCTTAGGGAAATTAAAATCAAAAAGACACAGCCACCCCAAAGTTTGGAACGGCTCTCTTTACAAGAACCTCGTTTACAGTACAAGTTCAACATCGCAGAAAGTGAAAAATGGATAAAGAAGTTGTGGTATTTACTTACAAAGCAATATCACTCAGCAATGAAATCTGTGTCATCAGGCCCGTAGCAGCACAATGAGTGGATTCAGGTATGATGATTCTAACTGAAGTAAGTCACACAGAAAAAGAAACATCATAAGATATCAGTAATACACGGAATGTAAACTTGGCTACACAGGAACTGAATTACAGAACAGAACAGGGTCTCAAATTTAGAAAACCAACTTATGCTTGCTTAAGAGTAAAGGTGAGTTGGGGTGCTGCATAAAACCAGAGATTGAAATGAGCACAGATAAAGTTCCTTAAGCCAAATATGGAATAGACAAGAGCTACTCCTTGCTCAACGAAATGGACTCAACACCCCATATTAAACGCCTAAGAATGTTCCTGACTAGTAAGTATCTTAAAACCTATGGATTGCTATGTCTCCAAAAGAGAATCAAGCATGTGTACAGGGGCATAAACGCAGCAGTGATAGGATTGGAGAGGTTCGGTGCGCAAATGAAGACACTTTGAAGTCATATTGCATGGTACCCATTCCACGGGTTTCAACTACCCAGGTTTAAGGTATTCTTCCTTCAGCTAAAACATGCATGTGGAACCTAGAGTATGATCAACCATGTGATCGGGAGACGTGTTCAAATATGTCTCAGTTTTCGTACCCTGGTACTCGGGTGCAACATTCCAGACACTTTACTAACACTCTCCCGACTTGCAGAGTCAGTCCCTTTAACCTCCTGTTTGGCCCAGTTTGCAATTTCTGCGGAAGATGAACAGGAATAGCGAGAACCAATGAGAGACTAGCTGGAGGTGTCTGAAAGGGCAAATTTAACTCTCATTTCCCACCAGGAAGAGGAATTAACCAAAGGCTCAGCGTGCCGTGCCGGAACCAGATTAGGTCCTGAAGCCATCCTGCGGTGTTGCGGCCAGGTCACAAGAAAGCGAGTTGAAGAAAGGAGCTCAGGGGCACTGTAATTCACAAACCTGCAGAGTTATAAATGACAGCTATCGTCCAAAAATAGACTGAAGTAAGGCTGCCAAGAGGACTTGAAAGCGGGGCAGAATTGCAGGAAACCGATTTCAGGAGGTAGACTGGAATTGCATTGAAAGCATAGGAAAAGAGGCAGAATGTCCACAATGATGCACTTGGCCAAAAAGGGCGTATGCGTTTTTTCCTGAATATATTCAGGAAAAAACGCATACGCCCTTTTTGGCCAACCAAGCAAGCTTGCAAAGGAAATCTGCACTACAATGAAGTCTCACTTCCCCCCGGTCAAAAGGGCCATCTGAAAAAAGTGTAAAATCCAGAAAGGCAGGACAGGCCATGGACAACTGGGAGCCTTGTTATGCTGATGGGCGGGATGTAAATTGCCAACAACCACTCGGGAGAAGTGTATGGTGTTTCCTGAAACATCTAAAAAACAAAGCAACAGAGCCTAGGGCACTTCCACTTATGGTCCTATAGCTTAGGGAAATTAAAATCAAAAAGACACAGCCACCCAAAATTTGGAATGGCTCTGTTTACAAGAACCTCGTTTACAGTACAAGTTCAACATCGCAGAAAGTGAAAAATGGATAAAGAACTTGTGGTACTTACGTACAATGCAGTATCACTCAGCAATGAAATCTATGTCAACAGGCCCTTAGCAGCACAATGAGTGGATTCAGGTATGATGATTCTAACTGAAGTAAGTCACACAGAAAAAGAAACATCATAAGATATCAGTAATACACGGAATGTAAACTTGGCTACACAGGAACTGAATTACAGAACAGAACAGGGTCTCAAATTTAGAAAACCAACTTATGCTTGCTTAAGGGTAAAGGTGAGTTGGGGTGCTGCATAAAACCAGAGATTGAAATGAGCACAGATAAAGTTCCTTAAGTCAAATATGGAATAGACAAGAGCTACTCCTTGCTCAACGAAATGGACTCAACACCGCATATTAAACGCCTAAGAATGTACCTGACTAGTAAGTATCTTAAAAACCTATGGATTGTTATGTCTCCGAAAGAGAATCAAGCATGTGTACAGGGGCATAAACGC
Source organism: Stenella coeruleoalba (assembly GCF_951394435.1). NCBI lineage: Eukaryota > Metazoa > Chordata > Mammalia > Artiodactyla > Delphinidae > Stenella > Stenella coeruleoalba. Next base: position 38,342 of record NW_027646474.1, read on the forward strand.
AGCAGTGATAGGATTGGAGAGGTTCGGTGAGCAAATGAAGACCCTTTGAAGTCATATTGCATGGTACCCATTACACGGGTCTTAACTCTCCAGGTTTAAGGTATTCTTCCTTCAGCTAAAACATGCATGTGGAACCCAAGTATGATTAACCATGTGAACGGGAGACGTGTTCAAATATGTCTCAGTTTTCCTCCCCTGATACTCGGGTGCAACATTCCAGACGCTTTACTAACACTCTCCCCACTTGGAGAGTCAGCGCCTTTAACCTCCTGTTTGGCCCAGTTTGCAATTTCTGCGGAAGATGAACAGGAATAGCGAGAACCAATGAGAGGCTAGCTGGAGGTGTCTGGACGGGCAAATTTAACTCTCATTTCCCACCAGGAAAAGGAAATAACCAAAGGCTCAGCGTGCCGTGCCGGAACCAGATTAGGGCCTGAAGCCATCCTGCGGTGTTGCGGCCAGGTCACAAGAAAGCAAGTTGAAGAAAGGAGCTCAGGGGCACTGTAATGCACAAACCTGCAGAGTTATAAATGACAGCTATCGTCCAAAAATACACTGAAGTAAGGCTGCCAAGAGGACTTGAAAGCGGGGCAGAATTGCAGGAAACCGATTTCAGGAGGTACACTGGAATTGCACTGAAAGCATAGGAAAAGAGGCAGAACGTCCACAATGATGCACTTGGCCAAAAAGGGCGTATGCGTTTTTTCCTGAATATATTCAGGAAAAAATGCATACGCCCTTTTTGGCCAACCAAGCAAGCTTGCAAAGGAAATCTGCACTACAATGTAGTCTCACTTCCCCCCGGTCAAAAGAGCCATCTGAAAAAAGTGTAAAATCCATAAAGGCAGGACAGGCCATGGAGAACTGGGAGCCTTGTTATGCTGATGGGCGGGATGTAAATTGCCAACAACCACTCGGGAGAAGTGTATGGTGTTTCCTGAAACATCTAAAAAACAAAGCAACAGAGCCTAGGGCACTTCCACTTATGGTCCTATAGATTAGGGAAATTAAAATCAAAAAGACACAGCCACCCCAAAGTTTGGGACGCCTCCGTTTACAAGAACCTTGTTTACCGTACAAGTTCAATATCACAGAAAGTGAAAAATGGATAAAGAACTTGTGGTACTTACGTACAATGCAGTATCACTCAGCAATGAAATCTATGTCATCAGGCCCGTAGCAGCATAATGAGTGGATTCAGGTACGATGATTCTAACTGAAATAAGTCACACAGAAAAACAAACATCATAAGATATCACTAATACACGGAATGTAAACTTGGCTACACAGGAACTGCATTCCAAAACAGAACAGGGTCTCAAATTTAGAAAACCAACTTATGCTTGCTTAAGGGGAAAGGTGAGTTGGGGTGCTGCATAAAACCAGAGATTGAAATGAGCACAGATAAAGTTCCTTAAGCCAAATATGGAATAGACAAGAGCTACTCCTTGCTCAACGAAATGGACTCAACACCCCATATTAAACGCCTAAGAATGTACCTGACTAGTAAGTATCTTAAAACCTATGGATTGCTATGTCTCGAAAAGAGAATCAAGCGTGTGTACAGGGGCATAAACGCAGCAGTGATAGGATTGGAGAGGTTCGGTGAGCAAATGAAGACCCTTTGAAGTCATATTGCATGGTACCCATTCCACGGGTCTCAACTCTCCATGTTTAAGGTATTCTTCCTTCAGCTAAAACATGCATGTGGAACCCAGAGTATGATCAACCATGTGAATGGGAGACGTGTTCAAATATGTCTCAGTTTTCCTCCCCTGGTACTCGGGTGCAACATTCCAGACGCTTTACTAACACTCTCCCGACTTGGAGAGTCAGTCCCTTTAACCTCCTGTTTGGCCCAGTTTGCAATTTCTGCGGAAGATGAACAGGAATAGCGAGAACCAATGAGAGACTAGCTGGAAGTGTCTGAACGGGCAAATTTAACTCTCATTTCCCACCAGGAAGAGGAATTAACCAAAGGCTCAGCATGCTGGGCCGGAACCAGATTAGGGCCTGAAGCCATCCTGCGGTGTTGCGGCCAGGTCACAAGAAAGTGAGTTGAAGAAAGGAGCTCAGGGGCACTGTAATTCACAAACCTGCAGAGTTATAAATGACAGCTATCGTCCAAAAATAGACTGAAGTAAGGCTGCCAAGAGGACTTGAAAGCGGGGCAGAATTGCAGGAAACCGATTTCAGGAGGTAGACTGGAATTGCATTGAAAGCATAGGAAAAGAGGCAGAACGTCCACAATGATGCACTTGGCCAAAAAGGGCGTATGCGTTTTTTCCTGAATATATTCAGGAAAAAACGCATACGCCCTTTTTGGCCAACCAAGCAAGCTTGCAAAGGAAATCTGCACTACAATGAAGTCTCACTTCCCCCCGGTCAAAAGGGCCATCTGAAAAACGTGTAAAATCCAGAAAGGCAGGACAGGCCATGGACAACTGGGAGCCTTGTTATGCTGATGGGCGGGATGTAAATTGCCAACAGACACTTGGGAGAAGTGTATGGTGTTTCCTGAAACATCTAAAAAACAAAGCAACAGAGCCTAGGGCACTGCCAATTATGGTCCTATAGCTTAGGGAAATTAAAATCAAAAAGACACAGCCACCCCAAAGTTTTGGACGCCTCTGTTTACAAGAACCTCGTTTACAGTACAAGTTCAACATCGCAGAAAGTGAAAAATGGATAAAGAAGTTGTGGTATTTACTTACAAAACAATATCACTCAACCATGAAATCTATGTCATCAGGCCCTTAGCATCACAATGAGTGGATTCAGGTATGATGATTCTAACTGAAATAAGTCACACAGAAAAAGAAACATCATAAGATATCACTAATACACGGAATGTAAACTTGGCTACACAGGAACTGAATTACAAAACAGAACAGGGTCTCAAATTTAGAAAACCAACTTATGCTTGCTTAAAGGTAAAGGTGAGTTGGGGTGCTGCATAAAACCAGAGATTGAAATGAGCACAGATAAAGTTCCTTAAGTCAAATATGGAATAGACAAGAGCTACTCCTTGCTCAACGAAATGGACTCAACACCGCATATTAAACGCCTAAGAATGTATCTGACTAGTAAGTATCTTAAAAACCTATGGATTGCTATGTCTCCGAAAGAGAATCAAGCATGTGTACAGGGGCATAAACGCAGCAGTGATAGGATTGGAGAGGTTCGGTGAGCAAATGAAGACCCTTTGAAGTCATATTGCATGGTACCCATTCCACGGGTCTCAACTCTCCAGGTTTAAGGTATTCTTCCTTCAGCTAAAACATGCATGTGGAACCCAAGTATGATCAACCATGTGAACGGGAGACGTGTTCAAATATGTCTCAGTTTTCCTCCCCTGGTACTCGGGTGCAACATTCCAGATGCTTTACTAACACTCTCCCGACTTGGAGAGTCAGTCCCTTTAACCTCCTGTTTGGCCCAGTTTGCAATTTCTGCGGAAGATGAACAGGAATAGCGAGAACCAATGAGAGGCTGGCTGGAGGTGTCTGGACGGGCAAATTTAACTCTCATTTCCCACCAGGAAGAGGAAATAACCGAAGGCTCAGCGTGCCGTGCCGGAACCAGATTAGGGCCTGAAGCCATCCTGCGGTGTTGCGGCCAGCTCAAAAGAAAGCGAGTTGAACAAAGGAGCTCAGGGGCACTGTAATTCACAAACCTGCAGAGTTATAAATGACAGCTATCGTCCAAAAATACACTGAAGTAAGGCTGCCAAGAGGACTTGAAAGCGGGGCAGAATTGCAGGAAACCGATTTCAGGAGGTAGACTGGAATTGCATTGAAAGCATAGGAAAAGAGGCAGAACGTCCACAATGATGCACTTGGCCAAAAAGGGCGTATGCGTTTTTTAATGAATAGATTCAGGAAAAAACGCGTACGCCCTTTTTGGCCAACCAAGCAAGCTTGCAAAGGAAATCTGCACTACAATGAAGTCTCACTTCCCCCCGGTCAAAAGGGCCATCTGAAAAAAGTGTAAAATCCAGAAAGGCAGGACAGGCCATGGAGAACTGGGAGCCTTGTTATGCTGATGGGCGGGATGTAAATTGCCAACAACCACTCGGGAGAAGTGTATGGTGTTTCCTGAAACATCTAAAAAACAAAGCAACAGAACCTAGGGCACTTCCACTTATGGTCCTATAGCTTAGGGAAATTAAAATCAAAAAGACACAGCCACCCCAAAGTTTGGAACGGCTCTGTTTACAAGAACCTCGTTTACAGTACAAGTTCAACATCGCAGAAAGTGAAAAATGGATAAAGAAGTTGTGGTATTTACTTACAAAGCAATATCACTCAGCAATGAAATCTATGTCATCAGGCCCTTAGCAGCACAATGAGTGGATTCAGGTATGATGATTCTAACTGAAGTAAGTCACACAGAAAAAGAAACATCATAAGATATCAGTAATACACGGAATGTAAACTTGGCTACACAGGAACTGAATTACAGAACAGAACAGGGTCTCAAATTTAGAAAACCAACTTATGCTTGCTTAAGGGGAAAGGTGAGTTGGGGTGCTGCATAAAACCAGAGATTGAAATGAGCACAGATAAAGTTCCTTAAGTCAAATATGGAATAGACAAGAGCTACTCCTTGCTCAACGAAATGGACTCAACACCGCATATTAAACGCCTAAGAATGTACCTGACTAGTAAGTATCTTAAAAACCTATGGATTGCTATGTCTCTGAAAGAGAATCAAGCATGTGTACAGGGGCATAAACGCAGCAGTGATAGGATTGGAGAGGTTCGGTGAGCAAATGAAGACCCTTTGAAGTCATATTGCATGGTACCCATTACACGGGTCTTAACTCTCCAGGTTTAAGGTATTCTTCCTTCAGCTAAAACATGCATGTGGAACCCAAGTATGATCAACCATGTGAACGGGAGACGTGTTCAAATATGTCTCAGTTTTCCTCCCCTGGTACTCGGGTGCAACATTCCAGACGCTTTACTAACACTCTCCCCACTTGGAGAGTCAGCGCCTTTAACCTCCTGTTTGGCCCAGTTTGCAATTTCTGCGGAAGATGAACAGGAATAGCGAGAACCAATGAGAGGCTAGCTGGAGGTGTCTGGACGGGCAAATTTAACTCTCATTTCCCACCAGGAAGAGGAAATAACCAAAGGCTCAGCGTGCCGTGCCGGAACCAGATTAGGGCCTGAAGCCATCCTGCGGTGTTGCGGCCAGGTCACAAGAAAGCGAGTTGAAGAAAGGAGCTCAGGGGCACTGTAATTCACAAACCTGCAGAGTTATAAATGACAGCTATCGTCCAAAAATAGACTGAAGTAAGGCTGCCAAGAGGACTTGAAAGCGGGGCAGCATTGCAGGAAACCGATTTCAGGAGGTAGACTGGAATTGCATTGAAAGCATAGGAAAAGAGGCAGAACGTCCACAATGATGCACTTGGCCAAAAAGGGCGTATGCGTTTTTTCCTGAATATATTCAGGAAAAAACGCATACGCCCTTTTTGGCCAACCAAGCAAGCTTGCAAAGGAAATCTGCACTACAATGAAGTCTCACTTCCCCCCGGTCAAAAGGGCCATCTGAAAAAAGTGTAAAATCCAGAAAGGCAGGACAGGCCATGGAGAACTGGGAGCCTTGTTATGCTGATGGGCGGGATGTAAATTGCCAACAACCACTCGGGAGAAGTGTATGGTGTTTCCTGAAACATCTAAAAAACAAAGCAACAGAGCCTAGGGCACTTCCACTTATGGTCCTATAGCTTAGGGAAATTAAAATCAAAAAGACACAGCCACCCCAAAGTTTGGAACGGCTCTGTTTACAAGAACCTCGTTTACAGTACAAGTTCAACATCGCAGAAAGTGAAAAATGGATAAAGAACTTGTGGTACTTACGTACAATGCAGTATCACTCAGCAATGAAATCTATGTCATCAGGCCCGTAGCAGCATAATGAGTAGATTCAGGTACGATGATTCTAACTGAAATAAGTCACACAGAAAAAGAAACATCATAAGATATCACTAATACACGGAATGTAAACTTGGCTACACAGGAACTGAATTCCAAAACAGAACAGGGTCTCAAATTTAGAAAACCAACTTATGCTTGCTTAAGGGGAAAGGTGAGTTGGGTTGCTGCATAAAACCAGAGATTGAAATGAGCACAGATAAAGTTCCTTAAGCCAAATATGGAATAGACAAGAGCTACTCCTTGCTCAACGAAATGGACTCAACACCGCATATTAAACGCCTAAGAATGTACCTGACTAGTAAGTATCTTAAAACCTATGGATTGCTATGTCTCCGAAAGAGAATCAAGCATGTGTACAGGGGCATAAACGCAGCAGTGATAGGATTGGAGATGTTCAGTGAGCAAATGAAGACCCTTTGAAGTCATATTGCATGGTACCCATTCCACGGGTTTCAACTACCCAGGTTTTAGGTATTCTTCCTTCAGCTAAAACATGCATGTGGAACCCAAGTATGATCAACCATGTGAACGGGAGACGTGTTCAAATATGTCTCAGTTTTCCTCCCCTGGTACTCGGGTGCAACATTCCAGACGCTTTACTAACACTCTCCCCACTTGGAGAGTCAGCGCCTTTAACCTCCTGTTTGGCCCAGTTTGCAATTTCTGCGGAAGATGAACAGGAATAGCGAGAACCAATGAGAGGCTAGCTGGTGGTGTCTGGACGGGCAAATTTAACTCTCATTTCCCACCAGGAAGAGGAATTAACCAAAGGCTCAGCGTGCCGTACCGGAACCAGATTAGGGCCTGAAGCCATCCTGCGGTGTTGCGGCCAGCTGAAAAGAAAGCGAGTTGAAGAAAGGAGCTCAGGGGCACTGTAATTCACAAACCTGCAGAGTTATAAATGACAGCTATCATCCAAAAATAGACTGAAGTAAGGCTGCCAAGAGGACTTGAAAGCGGGACAGAATTGCAGGAAACCGATTTCAGGAGGTAGACTGGAATTGCATTGAAAGCATAGGAAAAGAGGCAGAACGTCCACAATGATGCACTTGGCCAAAAAGGGCGTATGCGTTTTTTCCTGAATATATTCAGGAAAAAACGCATACGCCCTTTTTGGCCAACCAAGCAAGCTTGCAAAGGAAATCTGCACTACAATGAAGTCTCACTTCCCCCCGGTCAAAAGGGCCATCTGAAAAAAGTGTAAAATCCAGAAAGGCAGGACAGGCCATGGAGAACTGGGAGCCTTGTTATGCTGATGGGCGGGATGTAAATTGCCAACAGACACTTGGGAGAAGTGTATGGTGTTTCCTGAAACATCTAAAAAACAAAGCAACAGAGCCTAGGGCACTTCCACTTATGGTCCTATAGCTTAGGGAAATTAAAATCAAAAAGACACAGCCACCCCAAAGTTTGGAATGGCTCTGTTTACAAGAACCTCGTTTACAGTACAAGTTCAACATCGCAGAAAGTGAAAAATGGATAAAGAAGTTGTGGTATTCACTTACAAAGCAATATCACTCAGCAATGAAATCTATGTCATCAGACCCTTAGCATCACAATGAGTGGATTCAGGTATGATGATTCTAACTGAAATAAGTCACACAGAAAAAGAAACATCATAAGATATCACTAATACACGGAATGTAAACTTGGCTACACAGGAACTGAATTACAGAACAGAACAGGGTCTCAAATTTAGAAAACCAACTTATGCTTGCTTAAGGGGAAAGGTGAGTTGGGGTGCTGCATAAAACCAGAGATTGAAATGAGCACAGATAAAGTTCCTTAAGCCAAATATGGAATAGACAAGAGCTACTCCTTGCTCAACGAAATGGACTCAACACCCCATATTAAACGCCTAAGAATGTTCCTGATTAGTAAGTATCTTAAAACCTATGGATTGCTATGTCTCCAAAAGAGAATCAAGCATGTGTACAGGGCATAAACGCAGCAGTGATAGGATTAGAGAGGTTTGGTGCGCAAATGAAGACACTCTGAAATCATATTGCATGGTACCCATTCCACGGGTTTCAACTACCCAGGTTTAAGGTATTCTTCCTTCAGCTAAAACATGCATGTGGAACCTAGAGTATGATCAACCATGTGATCGGGAGACGTGTTCAAATATGTCTCAGTTTTCGTACCCTGGTACTCGGGTGCAACATTCCAGACGCTTTACTAACACTCTCCCGACTTGGAGAGTCAGTCCCTTTAACCTCCTGTTTGGCCCAGTTTGCAATTTCTGCGGAAGATGAACAGGAATAGCGAGAACCAATGAGAGACTAGCTGGTGGTGTCTGGACGGGCAAATTTAACTCTCATTTCCCACCAGGAAGAGGAATTAACCAAAGGCTCAGCGTGCCGTGCCGGAACCACATTAGGTCCTGAAGCCATCCTGCGGTGTTGCGGCCAGGTCAAAAGAAAGCGAGTTGAAGAAAGGAGCTCAGGGGCACTGTAATTCACAAACCTGCAGAGTTATAAATGACAGCTATCGTCCAAAAATAGACTGAAGTAAGGCTGCCAAGAGGACTTGAAAGCGGGGCAGAATTGCAGGAAACCGATTTCAGGAGGTAGACTGGAATTGCATTGAAAGCATAGGAAAAGAGGCAGAACGTCCACAATGATGCACTTGGCCAAAAAGGGCGTATGCGTTTTTTCCTGAATATATTCAGGAAAAAACGCATACGCCCTTTTTGGCCAACCAAGCAAGCTTGCAAAGGAAATCTGCACTACAATGAAGTCTCACTTCCCCCCGGTCAAAAGGGCTATCTGAAAAAAGTGTAAAATCCAGAAAGGCAGGACAGGCCATGGAGAACTGGGAGCCTTGTTATGCTGATGGGCGGGATGTAAATTGCCAACAACCACTCAGGAGAAGTGTATGGTGTTTCCTGAAACATCTAAAAAACAAAGCAACAGAGCCTAGGGCACTTCCACTTATGGTCCAATAGCTTAGGGAAATTAAAATCAAAAAGACACAGCCACCCAAAGTTTGGAACGGCTCTGTTTACAAGAACCTCGTTTACAGTACAAGTTCAACATCGCAGAAAGTGAAAAATGGATAAAGAACTTGTGGTACTTACGTACAATGCAGTATCACTCAGCAATGAAATCTATGTCATCAGGCCCGTAGCAGCATAATGAGTAGATTCAGGTACGATGATTCTAACTGAAATAAGTCACACAGAAAAAGAAACATCATAAGATATCACTAATACACGGAATGTAAACTTGAGTACACAAGAACTGAATTCCAAAACAGAACAGTGTCTCAAATTTAGAAAACCAACTTATGCTTGCTTAAGGGGAAAGGTGAGTTGGGTTGCTGCATAAAACCAGAGATTGAAATGAGCACAGATAAAGTTCCTTAAGCCAAATATGGAATAGACAAGAGCTACTCCTTGCTCAACGAAATGGACTCAACACCGCATATTAAACGCCTAAGAATGTACCTGACTAGTAAGTATCTTAAAACCTATGGATTGCTATGTCTCCGAAAGAGAATCAAGCATGTGTACAGGGGCATAAACGCAGCAGTGATAGGATTGGAGAGGTTCGGTGAGCAAATGAAGACCCTTTGAAGTCATATTGCATGGTACCCATTCCATGGGTTTCAACTACCCAGGTTTTAGGTATTCTTCCTTCAGCTAAAACATGCATGTGGAACCCAAGTATGATCAACCATGTGAACGGGAGACGTGTTCAAATATGTCTCAGTTTTCCTACCCTGGTACTCGGGTGCAACATTCCAGACGCTTTACTAACACTCTCCCCACTTGGAGAGTCAGCGCCTTTAACCTCCTGTTTGGCCCAGTTTGCAATTTCTGCAGAAGATGAACAGGAATAGCGAGAACCAATGAGAGACTAGCTGGAGGTGTCTGGACGGGCAAATTTAACTCTCATTTCCCACCAGGAAGAGGAAATAACCAAAGGCTCAGCGTGCCGTACCGGAACCAGATTAGAGCCTGAAGCCATCCTGCGGTGTTGCGGCCAGCTCAAAAGAAAGCGAGTTGAACAAAGGAGCTCAGGGGCACTGTAATTCACAAACCTGCAGAGTTATAAATGACAGCTATCGTCCAAAAATAGACTGAAGTAAGGCTGCCAAGAGGACTTGAAAGCGGGGCAGAATTGCAGGAAACCGATTTCAGGAGGTAGACTGGAATTGCATTGAAAGCATAGGAAAAGAGGCAGAACGTCCACAATGATGCACTTGGCCAAAAAGGGCGTATGCGTTTTTTCCTGAATATATTCAGGAAAAAACGCATACGCCCTTTTTGGCCAACCAAGCAAGCTTGCAAAGGAAATCTGCACTACAATGAAGTCTCACTTCCCCCCGGTCAAAAGGGCCATCTGAAAAAAGTGTAAAATCCAGAAAGGCAGGAGAGGCCATGGAGAACTGGGAGCCTTGTTATGCTGATGGGCGGGATGTAAATTGCCAACAGACACTCGGGAGAAGTGTATGGTGTTTCCTGAAACATCTAAAAAACAAAGCAACAGAGCCTAGGGCACTGCCACTTATGGTCCTATAGCTTAGGGAAATTAAAATCAAAACGACACAGCCACCCCAAAGTTTGGGACGCCTCTGTTTACAAGAACCTCGTTTACAGTACAAGTTCAACATCGCAGAAAGTGAAAAATGGATAAAGAACTTGTGGTACTTACGTACAATGCAGTATCACTCAGCAATGAAATCTATGTCATCAGGCCCGTAGCAGCATAATGAGTGAATTCAGGTACGATGATTCTAACTGAAATAAGTCACACAGAAAAAGAAACATCATAAGATATCTCTAATACACGGAATGTAAACTTGGCTACACAGGAACTGAATTACAGAACAGAACAGGGTCTCAAATTTAGAAAACCAACTTATGCTTGCTTAAGGGGAAAGGTGAGTTGGGGTGCTGCATAAAACCAGAGATTGAAATGAGCACAGATAAAGTTCCTTAAGCCAAATATGGAATAGACAAGAGCTACTCCTTGCTCAACGAAATGGACTCAAAACCCCATATTAAACCCCTAAGAATGTACCTGACTAGTAAGTATCTTAAAACCTATGGATTGCTATGTCTCCAAAAGAGAATCAAGCGTGTGTACAGGGGAATAAACGCAGCAGTGATAGGATTGGAGAGGTTCGGTGAGCAAATGAAGACCCTTTGAAGTCATATTGCATGGTACCCATTCCACGGGTCTCAACTCTCCATGTTTAAGGTATTCTTCCTTCAGCTAAAACATGCATGTGAAACCCAGAGTATGATCAACCATGTGAACGGGAGACGTGTTCAAATATGTCTCAGTTTTCCTCCCCTGGTACTCGGGTGCAACATTCCAGATGCTTTACTAACACTCTCCCGACTTGGAGAGTCAGTCCCTTTAACCTCCTGTTTGGCCCAGTTTGCAATTTCTGCGGAAAATGAACAGGAATAGCGAGAACCAATGAGAGGCTAGCTGGAGGTGTCTGGACAGGCAAATTTAACTCTCATTTCCCACCAGGAAGAGGAATTAACCAAAGGCTCAGCGTGCCGTGCCAGAACCAGATTAGGGCCTGAAGACATCCTGCGGTGTTGCGGCCAGGTCACAAGAAAGCGAGTTGAAGAAAGGAGCTCAGGGACACTGTAATTCACAAACCTGCAGAGTTATAAATGACAGCTATCGTCCAAAAATAGACTGAAGTAAGGCTGCCAAGAGGACTTGAAAGCGGGGCAGAATTGCAGGAAACCTATTTCAGGAGGTAGACTGGAATTGCATTGAAAACATAGGAAAAGAGGCAGAACGTCCACAATGATGCACTTGGCCAAAAAGGGCGTATGCGTTTTTTCCTGAATATATTCAGGAAAAAACGCATACGCCCTTTTTGGCCAACCAAGCAAGCTTGCAAAGGAAATCTGCACTACAATGAAGTCTCACTTCCCCCCGGTCAAAAGGACCATCTGAAAAAAGTGTAAAATCCAGAAAGGCAGGACAGGCCATGGAGAACTGGGAGCCTTGTTATGCTGATGGGCGGGATGTAAATTGCCAACAGACACTCGGGAGAAGTGTATGGTGTTTCCTGAAACATCTAAAAAACAAAGCAACAGAACCTAGGGCACTTCCACTTATGGTCCTATAGCTTAGGGAAATTAAAATCAAAAAGACACAGCCACCCCAAAGTTTGGAACGGCTCTGTTTACAAGAACCTCGTTTACAGTACAAGTTCAACATCGCAGAAAGTGAAAAATGGATAAAGAAGTTGTGGTATTCACTTACAAAGCAATATCACTCAGCAATGAAATCTATGTCATCAGGCCCGTAGCAGCATAATGAGTGGATTCAGGTACGATGATTCTAACTGAAATAAGTCACACAGAAAAAGAAACATCATAAGATATCACTAATACACGGAATGTAAACTTGCGTACACAGGAACTGCATTCCAAAACAGAACAGGGTCTCAAATTTAGAAAACCAACTTATGCTTGCTTAAGGGTAAAGATGAGTTGGGGTGCTGCATAAAACCAGAGATTGAAATGAGCACAGATAAAGTTCCTTAAGCCAAATATGGAATAGACAAGAGCTACTCCTTGCTCAATGAAATGGACTCAACACCCCATATTAAACGCCTAAGAATGTACCTGACTAGTAAGTATCTTAAAACCTATGGATTGCTATGTCTCCAAAAGAGAATCAAGCGTGTGTACAGGGGCATAAACGCAGCAGTGATAGGGTTGGAGAGGTTCAGTGAGCAAATGAAGACCCTTTGAAGTCATATTGCATGGTACCTATTCCACGGGTTTCAACTACCCAGGTTTTAGGTATTCTTCCTTCAGCTAAAACATGCATGTGGAACCCAGAGTATGATCAACCATGTGAACGGGAGACGTGTTCAAATATGTCTCAGTTTTCCTCCCCTGGTACTCGGGTGCAACATTCCAGACGCTTTACTAACACTCTCCCGACTTGGAGAGTCAGTCCCTTTAACCTCCTGTTTGGCCCAGTTTGCAATTTCTGCGGAAGATGAACAGGAATAGCGAGAACCAAAGAGAGACTAGCTGGAGGTCTCTGAACGGGCAAATTTAACTCTCATTTCCCACCAGGAAGAGGAATTAACCAAAGGCTCAGCATGCCGGGCTGGAACCAGATTAGGGCCTGAAGCCATCCTGCGGTGTTGCGGCCAGGTCACAAGAAAGCGAGTTGAAGAAAGGAGCTCAGGGGCACTGTAATTCACAAACCTGCAGAGTTATAAATGACAGCTATCGTCCAAAAATAGACTGAAGTAAGGCTGCCAAGAGGACTTGAAAGCGGGGCAGAATTGCAGGAAACCGATTTCAGGAGGTAGACTGGAATTGCATTGAAAGCATAGGAAAAGAGGCAGAACGTCCACAATGATGCACTTGGCCAAAAAGGGCGTATGCGTTTTTTCCTGAATATATTCAGGAAAAAACGCATACGCCCTTTTTGGCCAACCAAGCAAGCTTGCAAAGGAAATCTGCACTACAATGAAGTCTCACTTCCCCCCGGTCAAAAGGGCCATCTGAAAAAAGTGTAAAATCCAGAAAGGCAACAGGCCATTGAGAACTGGGAGCCTTGTTATGCTGATGGGCGGGATGTAAATTGCCAACAGACACTCAGGAAAAGTGTATGATGTTTCCTGAAACATCTAAAAAACAAAGCAACAGAGCCTAGGGCACTTCCACTTATGGTCCTATAGCTTAGGGAAATTAAAATCAAAAAGACACAGCCACCCCAAAGTTTGGGACGCCTCTGTTTACAAGAACCTCGTTTACAGTACAAGTTCAACATCGCAGAAAGTGAAAAATGGATAAAGAAGTTGTGGTATTTACTTACAAAGCAATATCACTCAGCAATGAAATCTATGTCATCAGGCCCTTAGCAGCACAATGAGTGGATTCAGGTATGATGATTCTAACTGAAATAAGTCACACAGAAAAAGAAACATCATAAGATATCACTAATACACGGAATGTAAACTTGGCTACAGAGGAACTGAATTCCAAAACAGAACAGGGTCTCAAATTTAGAAAACCAACTTATGCTTGCTTAAGGGGAAAGGTGAGTTGGGGTGCTGCATAAAACCAGAGATTGAAATGAGCACAGATAAAGTTCCTTAAGCCAAATATGGAATAGACAAGAGCTACTCCTTGCTCAACGAAATGGACTCAACACCCCATATTAAACGCCTAAGAATGTACCTGACTAGTAAGTATCTTAAAACCTATGGATTGCTATGTCTCCGAAAGAGAATCAAGCATGTGTACAGGGGCATAAACGCAGCAGTGATAGGATTGGAGATGTTCAGTGAGCAAATGAAGACCCTTTGAAGTCATATTGCATGGTACCCATTCCACGGGTTTCAACTACCCAGGTTTTAGGTATTCTTCCTTCAGCTAAAACATGCATGTGGAACCCAGAGTATGATCAACCATGTGATCGGGAGACGTGTTCAAATATGTCTCAGTTTTCGTACCCTGGTACTCGGGTGCAACATTCCAGACGCTTTACTAACACTCTCCCGACTTGGAGAGTCAGTCCCTTTAACCTCCTGTTTGGCCCAGTTTGCAATTTCTGTGGAAGATGAACAGGAATAGTGAGAACCAATGAAAGACTAGCTGGAGGTGTCTGGATGGGCAAATTTAACTCTCATTTCCCACCAGGAAGAGGAATTAACCAAAGGCTCAGCGTGCCGTGCCAGAACCAGATTAGGGCCTGAAGACATCCTGCGGTGTTGCGGCCAGGTCACAAGAAAGCGAGTTGAAGAAAGGAGCTCAGGGGCACTGTAATTCACAAACCTGCAGAGTTATAAATGACAGCTATCGTCCAAAAATAGACTGAAGTAAGGCTGCCAAGAGGACTTGAAAGCGGGGCAGAATTGCAGGAAACCTATTTCAGGAGGTAGACTGGAATTGCATTGAAAACATAGGAAAAGAGGCAGAACGTCCACAATGATGCACTTGGCCAAAAAGGGCGTATGCGTTTTTTCCTGAATATATTCAGGAAGAAACGCATACGCCCTTTTTGGCCAACCAAGCAAGCTTGCAAAGGAAATCTGCACTACAATGAAGTCTCACTTCCCCCCGGTCAAAAGGACCATCTGAAAAAAGTGTAAAATCCAGAAAGGCAGGACAGGCCATGGAGAACTGGGAGCCTTGTTATGCTGATGGGCGGGATGTAAATTGCCAACAGACACTCGGGAGAAGTGTATGGTGTTTCCTGAAACATCTAAAAAACAAAGCAACAGAACCTAGGGCACTTCCACTTATGGTCCTATAGCTTAGGGAAATTAAAATCAAAAAGACACAGCCATCCCAAAGTTTGGAACGGCTCTGTTTACAAGAACCTCGTTTACAGTACAAGTTCAACATCGCAGAAAGTGAAAAATGGATAAAGAAGTTGTGGTATTCACTTACAAAGCAATATCACTCAGCAATGAAATCTATGTCATCAGGCCCGTAGCAGCATAATGAGTGGATTCAGGTACGATGATTCTAACTGAAATAAGTCACACAGAAAAAGAAACATCATAAGATATCACTAATACACGGAATGTAAACTTGGGTACACAGGAACTGCATTCCAAAACAGAACAGGGTCTCAAATTTAGAAAACCAACTTATGCTTGCTTAAGGGTAAAGGTGAGTTGGGGTGCTGCATAAAACCAGAGATTGAAATGAGCACAGATAAAGTTCCTTAAGCCAAATATGGAATAGACAAGAGCTACTCCTTGCTCAATGAAATGGACTCAACACCCCATATTAAACGCCTAAGAATGTACCTGACTAGTAAGTATCTTAAAACCTATGGATTGCTATGTCTCCAAAAGAGAATCAAGCGTGTGTACAGGGGCATAAACGCAGCAGTGATAGGGTTGGAGAGGTTCAGTGAGCAAATGAAGACCCTTTGAAGTCATATTGCATGGTACCTATTCCACGGGTTTCAACTACCCAGGTTTTAGGTATTCTTCCTTCAGCTAAAACATGCATGTGGAACCCAGAGTATGATCAACCATGTGAACGGGAGACGTGTTCAAATATGTCTCAGTTTTCCTCCCCTGGTACTCGGGTGCAACATTCCAGACGCTTTACTAACACTCTCCCGACTTGGAGAGTCAGTCCCTTTAACCTCCTGTTTGGCCCAGTTTGCAATTTCTGCGGAAGATGAACAGGAATAGCGAGAACCAAAGAGAGACTAGCTGGAGGTCTCTGAACGGGCAAATTTAACTCTCATTTCCCACCAGGAAGAGGAATTAACCAAAGGCTCAGCATGCCGGGCTGGAACCAGATTAGGGCCTGAAGCCATCCTGCGGTGTTGCGGCCAGGTCACAAGAAAGCGAGTTGAAGAAAGGAGCTCAGGGGCACTGTAATTCACAAACCTGCAGAGTTATAAATGACAGCTATCGTCCAAAAATAGACTGAAGTAAGGCTGCCAAGAGGACTTGAAAGCGGGGCAGAATTGCAGGAAACCGATTTCAGGAGGTAGACTGGAATTGCATTGAAAGCATAGGAAAAGAGGCAGAACGTCCACAATGATGCACTTGGCCAAAAAGGGCGTATGCGTTTTTTCCTGAATATATTCAGGAAAAAACGCATACGCCCTTTTTGGCCAACCAAGCAAGCTTGCAAAGGAAATCTGCACTACAATGAAGTCTCACTTCCCCCCGGTCAAAAGGGCCATCTGAAAAAAGTGTAAAATCCAGAAAGGCAACAGGCCATTGAGAACTGGGAGCCTTGTTATGCTGATGGGCGGGATGTAAATTGCCAACAGACACTCAGGAGAAGTGTATGGTGTTTCCTGAAACATCTAAAAAACAAAGCAACAGAGCCTAGGGCACTTCCACTTATGGTCCTATAGCTTAGGGAAATTAAAATCAAAAAGACACAGCCACCCCAAAGTTTGGGACGCCTCTGTTTACAAGAACCTCGTTTACCGTACCAGTTCAATATCACAGAAAGTGAAAAATGGATAAAGAACTTGTGGTACTTACGTACAATGCAGTATCACTCAGCAATGAAATCTATGTCAACAGGCCCGTAGCAGCATAATGAGTGGATTCAGGTACGATGATTCTAACTGAAATAAGTCACACAGAAAAAGAAACATCATAAGATATCAGTAATACACAGAATGTAAACTTGGCTACACAGGAACTGAATTACAGAACAGAACAGGGTCTCAAATTTAGAAAACCAACTTATGCTTGCCTAAGGGGAAAGGTGAGTTGGGGTGCTGCATAAAACCAGAGATTGAAATGAGCACAGATAAAGTTCCTTAAGCCAAATATGGAATAGACAAGAGCTACTCCTTGCTCAACGAAATGGACTCAACACCGCATATTAAACGCCTAAGAATGTACCTGACTAGTAAGTATCTTAAAACCTATAGATTGCTATGTCTCCGAAAGAGAATCAAGCATGTGTACAGGGGCATAAACGCAGCAGTGATAGGATTGGAGAGGTTCGGTGAGCAAATGAAGACCCTTTGAAGTCATATTGCATGGAACCCATTCCACGGGTTTCAACTACCCAGGTTTTAGGTATTCTTCCTTCAGCTAAAACATGCATGTGGAACCCAAGTATGATCAACCATGTGATCGGGAGACGTGTTCAAATATGTCTCAGTTTTCCTCCCCTGGTACTCGGGTGCAACATTCCAGACGCTTTACTAACACTCTCCCCACTTGGAGAGTCAGCGCCTTTAACCTCCTGTTTGGCCCAGTTTGCAATTTCTGTGGAAGATGAACAGGAATAGCGAGAACCAATGAGAGGCTAGCTGGAGGTGTCTGGACGGGCAAATTTAACTCTCATTTCCTACCAGGAAGAGGAAATAACCAAAGGCTCAGTGTGCCGTGCCGGAACCAGATTAGGGCCTGAAGCCATCCTGCGGTGTTGCGGCCAGCTCACAAGAAAGCGAGTTGAAGAAAGGAGCTCAGGGGCACTGTAATTCACAAACCTGCAGAGTTATAAATGACAGCTATCGTCCAAAAATAGACTGAAGTAAGGCTGCCAAGAGGACTTGAAAGCGGGGCAGAATTGCAGGAAACCGATTTCAGGAGGTAGACTGGAATTGCATTGAAAGCATAGGAAAAGAGGCAGAACGTCCACAATGATGCACTTGGCCAAAAAGGGCGTATGCGTTTTTTCCTGAATATATTCAGGAAAAAACGCATACGCCCTTTTTGGCCAACCAAGCAAGCTTGCAAAGGAAATCTGCACTACAATGAAGTCTCACTTCCCCCCGGTCAAAAGGGCCATCTGAAAAAAGTGTAAAATCCAGAAAGGCAGGACAGGCCATGGACAACTGGGAGCCTTGTTATGCTGATGGGCGGGATGTAAATTGCCAACAACCACTCGGGAGAAGTGTATGGTGTTTCCTGAAACATCTAAAAAACAAAGCAACAGAGCCTAGGGCACTTCCACTTATGGTCCTATAGCTTAGGGAAATTAAAATCAAAAAGACACAGCCACCCCAAAGTTTGGAACGGCTCTGTTTACAAGAACCTCGTTTACAGTACAAGTTCAACATCGCAGAAAGTGAAAAATGGATAAAGAAGTTGTGGTATTTACTTACAAAGCAATATCACTCAGCAATGAAATCTGTGTCACAAGGCCCTTAGCAGCACAATGAGTGGATTCAGGTATGATGATTCTAACTGAAATAAGTCACACAGAAAAAGAAACATCATAAGATATCAGTAATACACGGAATGTAAACTTGGCTACACAGGAACTGAATTACAGAACAGAGCAGGGTCTCAAATTTAGAAAACCAACTTATGCTTGCTTAAGTGTAAAGGTGAGTTGGGGTGCTGCATAAAACCAGAGATTGAAATGAGCACAGATAAAGTTCCTTAAGCCAAATATGGAATAGACAAGAGCTACTCCTTGCTCAACGAAATGGACTCAACACCGCATATTAAACGCCTAAGAATGTACCTGACTAGTAAGTATCTTAAAACCTATGGATTGCTATGTCTCCAAAAGAGAATCAAGCATGTGTACAGGGGCATAAACGCAGCAGTGATAGGATTGGAGAGGTTCGGTGAGCAAATGAAGACCCTTTGAAGTCATATTGCATGGTACCCATTCCACGGGTTTCAACTACCCAGATTTTAGGTATTCTTCCTTCAGCTAAAACATGCATGTGGAACCCAAGTATGATCAACCATGTGAACGGGAGACGTTTTCAAATATGTCTCAGTTTTCTTCCCCTAGTACTCGGGTGCAACATTCCAGATGCTTTACTAACACTCTCCCCACTTGGAGAGTCAGCGCCTTTAACCTCCTGTTTGGCCCAGTTTGCAATTTCTGCGGAAGATGAACAGGAATAGCGAGAACCAATGAGAGGCTAGCTGGAGGTGTCTGGACGGGCAAATTTAACTCTCATTTCCCACCAGGAAGAGGAAATAACCAAAGGCTCAGTGTGCCGTGCCGGAACCAGATTAGGGCCTGAAGCCATCCTGCGGTGTTGCGGCCAGCTCAAAAGAAAGCGAGTTGAAGAAAGGAGCTCAGGGGCACTGTAATTCACAAACCTGCAGAGTTATAAATGACAGCTATCGTCCAAAAATAGACTGAAGTAAGGCTGCCAAGAGGACTTGAAAGCGGGGCAGAATTGCAGGAAACCGACTTCAGGAGGTAGACTGGAATTGCATTGAAAGCATAGGAAAAGAGGCAGAACGTCCACAATGATGCACTTGGCCAAAAAGGGCGTATGCGTTTTTTCCTGAATATATTCAGGAAAAAACGCATACGCCCTTTTTGGCCAACCAAGCAAGCTTGCAAAGGAAATCTGCACTACAATGAAGTCTCACTTCCCCCCGGTCAAAAGGGCCATCTGAAAAAAGTGTAAAATCCAAAAAGGCAGGACAGGCCATGGAGAACTGGGAGCCTTGTTATGCTGAAGGGCGGGATGTAAATTGCCAACAGACACTCGGGAGAAGTGTATGGTGTTTCCTGAAACATCTAAAAAACAAAGCAACAGAGCCTAGGTCACTTCCACTTATGGTCCTATAGCTTAGGGAATTTAAAATCAAAAAGACACAGCCACCCCAAAGTTTCGAACGGCTCTGTTTACAAGTACCTCGTTTACAGTACAAGTTCAACATCACAGAAAGTGAAAAATGGATTAAAAAGTTGTGGTATTTACTTACAAAGCAATATCACTCAGCAATGAAATCTGTGTCATCAGGCCCTTAGCAGCACAATGAGTGGATTCAGGTATGATGATTCTAACTGAAATAAGTCACACAGAAAAAGAAACATCATAAGATATCAGTAATACACGGAATGTAAACTTGGCTACACAGGAACTGAATTACAGAACAGAACAGGGTCTCAAATTTAGAAAACAAACTTATGCTTGCTTAAGGGGAAAGGTGAGTTGGGGTGCTGCATAAAACCAGAGATTGAAATGAGCACAGATAAAGTTCCTTAAGCCAAATATGGAATAGACAAGAGCTACTCCTTGCTCAACGAAATGGACTCAACACCGCATATTAAACGCCTAAGAATGTACCTGACTAGTAAGTATCTTAAAACCTATGGATTGCTATGTCTCCGAAAGAGAATCAAGCATGTGTACAGGGGCATAAACGCAGCAGTGATAGGATTGGAGAGGTTCGGTGAGCAAATGAAGACCCTTTGAAGTCATATTGCATGGTACCCATTCCACGGGTTTCAAATACCCAGGTTTAAGGTATTCTTCCTTCAGCTAAAACATGCATGTGGAACCCAAGTAAGATCAACCATGTGAACGGGAGACGTGTTCAAATATGTCTCAGTTTTCCTCCCCTGGTACTCGGGTGCAACATTCCAGACGCTTTACTAACACTCTCCGCACTTGGAGAGTCAGCGCCTTTAACCTCCTGTTTGGCCCAGTTTGCAATTTCTGCGGAAGATGAACAGGAATAGTGAAAACCAATGAGAGACTAGCTGGAGGTGTCTGGACGGGCAAATTTAACTCTCATTTCCCACCAGGAAGAGGAAATAACCAAAGGCTCAGTGTGCCATGCCGGAACCAGATTAGGGCCTGAAGCCATCCTGCGGTGTTGCGGCCAGTTCACAAGAAAGCGAGTTGAAGAAACGAGCTCAGGGGCACTGTAATTCACAAACCTGCAGAGTTATAAATGACAGCTATCGTCCAAAAATAGACTGAAGTAAGGCTGCCAAGAGGACTTGAAAGCGGGGCAGAATTGCAGGAAACCGATTTCAGGAGGTAGACTGGAATTGCATTGAAAGCATAGGAAAAGAGGCAGAACGTCCACAATGATGCACTTGGCCAAAAAGGGCGTATGCGTTTTTTCCTGAATATATTCAGGAAAAAACGCATACGCCCTTTTTGGGCAACCAATCAAGCTTGCAAAGGAAATCTGCACTACAATGAAGTCTCACTTCCCCCCGGTCAAAAGGGCCATCTGAAAAAAGTGTAAAATCCAAAAAGGCAGGACAGGCCATGGAGAACTGGGAGCCTTGTTATGCTGAAGGGCGGGATGTAAATTGCCAACAAACACTCGGGAGAAGTGTATGGTGTTTCCTGAAACATCTAAAAAACAAAGCAACAGAGCCTAGGTCACTTCCACTTATGGTCCTATAGCTTAGGGAATTTAAAATCAAAAAGACACAGCCACCCCAAAGTTTCGAACGGCTCTGTTTACAAGAACCTCGTTTACAGTACAAGTTCAACATCGCAGAAAGTGAAAAATGGATTAAAAAGTTGTGGTATTTACTTACAAAGCAATATCACTCAGCAATGAAATCTGTGGCATCAGGCCCTTAGCAGCACAATGAGTGGATTCAGGTATGATGATTCTAACTGAAATAAGTCACACAGAAAAAGAAACATCATAAGATATCAGTAATACACGGAATGTAAACTTGGCTACACAGGAACTGAATTACAGAACAGAACAGGGTCTCAAATTTAGAAAACCAACTTATGCTTGCTTAAGGGTAAAGGTGAGTTGGGGTGCTGCATAAAACCAGAGATTGAAATGAGCACAGATAAAGTTCCTTAAGCCAAATATGGAATAGACAAGAGCTACTCCTTGCTCAACGAAATGGACTCAACACCGCATATTAAACGCCTAAGAATGTACCTGACTAGTAAGTATCTTAAAACCTATGGATTGCTATGTCTCCGAAAGAGAATCAAGCATGTGTACAGGGGCATAAACGCAGCAGTGATAGGATTGGAGAGGTTCGGTGAGCAAATGAAGACCCTTTGAATTAATATTGCATGGTACCCATTCCACGGGTTTCAAATACCCAGGTTTAAGGTATTCTTCCTTCAGCTAAAACATGCATGTGGAACCCAAGTATGATCAACCATGTGAACGGGAGACGTGTTCAAATATGTCTCAGTTTTCCTCCCCTGGTACTCGGGTGCAACATTCCAGACGCTTTACTAACACTCTCCGCACTTGGAGAGTCAGCGCCTTTAACCTCCTGTTTGGCCCAGTTTGCAATTTCTGCGGAAGATGAACAGGAATAGCGAAAACCAATGAGAGACTAGCTGGAGGTGTCTGGACGGGCAAATTTAACTCTCATTTCCCACCAGGAAGAGGAATTAACCAAAGGCTCAGCGTGCCGTGCCGGAACCAGATTAGGGCCTGAAGCCATCCTGCGGTGTTGCGGCCAGGTCACAAGAAAGCGAGTTGAAGAAAGGAGCTCAGGGGCACTGTAATTCACAAACCTGCAGAGTTATAAATGACAGCTAACGTCCAAAAATAGACTGAAGTAAGGCTGCCAAGAGGACTTGAAAGCGGGGCAGAATTGCAGGAAACCGATTTCAGGAGGTAGACTGGAATTGCATTGAAAGCATAGGAAAAGAGGCAGAACGTCCACAATGATGCACTTGGCCAAAAAGGGCGTATGCGTTTTTTCCTGAATATATTCAGGAAAAAACGCATACGCCCTTTTTGGCCAACCAAGCAAGCTTGCAAAGGAAATCTGCACTACAATGAAGTCTCACTTCCCCCCGGTCAAAAGGGCCATCTGAAAAAAGTGTAAAATCCAGAAAGGCAGGACAGGCCATGGAGAACTGGGAGCCTTGTTATGCTGATGGGCGGGATGTAAATTGCCAACAACCACTCGGGAGAAGTGTATGGTGTTTCCTGAAACATCTAAAAAACAAAGCAACAGAGCCTAGGGCACTTCCACTTATGGTCCTATAGCTTAGGGAAATTAAAATCAAAAAGACACAGCCACACCAAAGTTTGGAACGGCTCTGTTTACAAGAACCTCGTTTACAGTACACGTTCAACATCGCAGAAAGTGAAAAATGGATAAAGAACTTGTGGTACTTACATACAATGCAGTATCACTCAGCAATGAAATCTATGTCATCAGGCCCGTAGCAGCATAATGAGTGGATTAAGGTACGATGATTCTAACTGAAATAAGTCACACAGAAAAAGAAACATCATAAGATATCAGTAATACACGGAATGTAAACTTGGCTACACAGGAACTGCATTCCAAAACAGAACAGGGTCTCAAATTTAGAAAACCAACTTATGCTTGCTTAAGGGGAAAGGTGAGTTGGCGTGCTGCATAAAACCAGAGATTGAAATGAGCACAGATAAAGTTCCTTAAGCCAAATATGGAATAGACAAGAGCTACTCCTTGCTCAACGAAATGGACTCAAAACCCCATATTAAACGCCTAAGAATGTACCTGACTAGTAAGTATCTTAACACTATGGATTGCTATGTCTCCAAAAGAGAATCAAGCGTTTGTACAGGGGCATAAACGCAGCAGTGATAGGATTGGAGAGGTTCGGTGAGCAAATGAAGACCCTTTGAAGTCATATTGCATGGTACCCATTCCACGGATTTCAACTACCCAGGTTTAAGGTATTCTTCCTTCAGCTAAAACATGCATGTGGAACCTAGAGTATGATCAACCATGTGATCGGGAGACGTGTTCAAATATGTCTCAGTTTTCGTACCCTGGTACTCGGGTGCAACATTCCAGACGCTTTACTAACACTCTCCCGACTTGGAGAGTCAGTCCCTTTAACCTCCTGTTTGGCCCAGTTTGCAATTTCTGCGGAAGATGAACAGGAATAGTGAGAACCAATGAGAGGCTAGCTGGAGGTGTCTGGACGGGCAAATTTAACTCTCATTTCCCACCAGGAAGAGGAATTAACCAAAGGCTCAGCATGCCGGGCCGGAACAAGATTAGGGCCTGAAGCCATCCTGCGGTGTTGCGGCCAGGTCACAAGAAAGCGAGTTGAAGAAAGGAGCTCAGGGGCACTGCAATACACAAACCTGCAGAGTTATAAATGACAGCTATCGTCCAAAAATAGACTGAAGTAAGGCTGCCAAGAGGACTTGAAAGCGGGGCAGAATTGCAGGAAACCGATTTCAGGAGGTAGACTGGAATTGCATTGAAAGCATAGGAAAAGAGGCAGAACGTCCACAATGATGCACTTGGCCAAAAAGGGCGTATGCGTTTTTTCCTGAATATATTCAGGAAAAAACGCATACGCCCTTTTTGGCCAACCAAGCAAGCTTGCAAAGGAAATCTGCACTACAATGAAGTCTCACTTCCCCCCGGTCAAAAGGGCCATCTGAAAAAAGTGTAAAATCCAGAGAGGCAACATGCCTTTGAGAACTGGGAGCCTTGTTATGCTGATGGGCGGGATGTAAATTGCCAACAGACACTTGGGAGAAGTGTATGGTGTTTCCTGAAACATCTACAAAACAAAGCAACAGAGCCTAGGGCACTTCCACTTATGGTCCTATAGCTTAGGGAAATTAAAATCAAAAAGACACAGCCACCCCAATGTTTGGAACGGCTCTGTTTACAAGAACCTCGTTTACAGTACAAGTTCAACATCGCAGAAAGTGAAAAATGGATAAAGAAGTTGTGGTATTCACTTACAAAGCAATATCACTCAGCAGTGAAATCTATGTCATCAGGCCCTTAGCAGTACAATGAGTGGATTCAGGTATGATGATTCTAACTGAAATAAGTCACACAGAAAAAGAAACATCATAAGATATCAGTAATACACGGAATGGAAACTTGGCTACACAGGATCTGAATTACAGAACAGAACAGGGTCTCAAATTTAGAAAACCAACTTATGCTTGCTTAAGGGGAAAGGTGAGTTGGGGTGCTGCATAAAACCAGAGATTGAAATGAGCACAAAGTTCCTTAAGCCAAATATGGAATAGACAAGAGCTACTCCTTGCTCAACGAAATGGACTCAACACCCCATATTAAACGCCTAAGAATGTACCTGACTAGTAAGTATCTTAAAACCTATGGATTGCTATGTCTCCGAAAGACAATCAAGCATGTGTACAGGGGCATAAACGCAGCAGTGATAGGATTGGAGAGGTTCGGTGAGCAAATGAAGACCCTTTGAAGTCATATTGCATGGTACCCATTCCACGGGTTTCAACTACCCAGGTTTAAGGTATTCTTCCTTCATCTAAAACATGCATGTGGAACCTAGAGTATGATCAACCATGTGATCGGGAGACGTGTTCAAATATGTCTCAGTTTTCGTACCCTGATACTCGGGTGCAACATTCCAGACGCTTTACTAACACTCTCCCCACTTGGAGAGTCAGCGCCTTTAACCTCCTGTTTGGCCCAGTTTGCAATTTCTGCGGAAGATGAACAGGAATAGCGAGAACCAATGAGAGACTAGCTGGAGGTGTCTGGATGGGCAAATTTAACTCTCATTTCCCACCAGGAAGAGGAAATAACCAAAGGCTCAGCGTGCCGTGCCAGAACCAGATTAGGGCCTGAAGCCATCCTGCGGTGTTGCGGCCAGGTCACAAGAAAGCGAGTTGAAGAAAGGAGCTCAGGGGCACTGTAATTCACAAACCTGCAGAGTTATAAATGACAGCTATCGTCCAAAAATAGACTGAAGTAAGGCTGCCAAGAGGACTTGAAAGCGGGGCAGAATTGCAGGAAACCGATTTCAGGAGGTAGACTGGAATTGCATTGAAAGCATAGGAAAAGAGGCAGAACGTCCACAATGATGCACTTGGCCAAAAAGGGCGTATGCGTTTTTTCCTGAATATATTCAGGAAAAAACGCATACGCCCTTTTTGGCCAACCAAGCAAGCTTGCAAAGGAAATCTGCACTACAATGAAGTCTCACTTCCCCCCGGTCAAAAGGGCCATCTGAAAAAAGTGTAAAATCCAGAAAGGCAACAGGCCATGGAGAACTGGGAGCCTTGTTATGCTGATGGGCGGGATGTAAATTGCCAACAGACACTCAGGAGAAGTGTATGGTGTTTCCTGAAACATCTAAAAAACAAAGCAACAGAACCTAGGGCACTTCCACTTATGGTCCTATAGCTTAGGGAATTTAAAATCAAAAAGACACAGCCACCCCAAAGTTTGGGACGCCTCCGTTTACAAGAACCTCGTTTACCGTACAAGTTCAATATCACAGAAAGTGAAAAATGGATAAAGAACTTGTGGTACTTACGTACAATGCAGTATCACTCAGCAATGAAATCTATGTCATCAGGCCCGTAGCAGCATAATGAGTGGATTCAGGTACGATGATTCTAACTGAAATAAGTCACACAGAAAAAGAAACATCATAAGATATCACTAATACACGGAATGTAAACTTGGCTACACAGGAACTGCATTCCAAAACAGAACAGGTTCTCAAATTTAGAAAACCAACTTATGCTTGCTTAAGGGGAAAGGTGAGTTGGGGTGCTGCATAA
Organism: Stenella coeruleoalba; assembly: GCF_951394435.1. Taxonomy (NCBI): domain Eukaryota; kingdom Metazoa; phylum Chordata; class Mammalia; order Artiodactyla; family Delphinidae; genus Stenella; species Stenella coeruleoalba. The sequence goes on from NW_027646474.1 coordinate 64,981, forward strand.
AACCAGAGATTGAAATGAGCACAGATAAAGTTCCTTAAGCCAAATATGGAATAGACAAGAGCTACTCCTTGCTCAACGAAATGGACTCAACACCCCATATTAAACGCCTAAGAATGTACCTGACTAGTAAGTATCTTAAAACCTATGGATTGCTATGTCTCCAAAAGAGAATCAAGCGTGGGTACAGGGGCATAAACGCAGCAGTGATAGGATTGGAGAGGTTCGGTGAGCAAATGAAGACCCTTTGAAGTCATATTGCATGGTACCCATTCCACCGGTCTCAACTCTCCAGGTTTAAGGTATTCTTCCTTCAGCTAAAACATGCATGTGGAACCTAGAGTATGATCAACCATGTGATCGGGAGACGTGTTCATATATGTGTCAGTTTTCGTACCCTGGTACTCGGGTGCAACATTCCAGACGCTTTACTAACACTCTCCCCACTTGGAGAGTCAGTCCCTTTAACCTCCTGTTTGGCCCAGTTTGCAATTTCTGTGGAAGATGAACAGGAATAGCGAGAACCAATGAGAGACTAGCTGGAGGTGTCTGGATGGGCAAATTTAACTCTCATTTCCCACCAGGAAGAGGAATTAACCAAAGGCTCAGCATGCCGTGCCACAACCAGATTAGTGCCTGAAGACATACTGCGGTGTTGCGGCCAGCTCACAAGAAAGCGAGTTGAAGAAAGGAGCTCAGGGGCACTGTAATTCACAAACCTGCAGAGTTATAAATGACAGCTATCGTCCAAAAATAGACTGAAGTAAGGCTGCCAAGAGGACTTGAAAGCGGGGCAGAATTGCAGGAAACCGATTTCAGGAGGTAGACTGGAATTGCATTGAAAGCATAGGAAAAGAGGCAGAACGTCCACAATGATGCACTTGGCCAAAAAGGGCGTATGCGTTTTTTCCTGAATATATTCAGGAAAAAACGCATACGCCCTTTTTGGCCAACCAAGCAAGCTTGCAAAGGAAATCTGCACTACAATGAAGTCTCACTTCCCCCCGGTCAAAAGGGCCATCTGAAAAAAGTGTAAAATCCAGAAAGGCAGGACAGGCCATGGAGAACTGGGAGCCTTGTTATGCTGATGGGCGGGATGTAAATTGCCAACAACCACTCGGGAGAAGTGTATGGTGTTTCCTGAAACATCTAAAAAACAAAGCAACAGAACCTAGGGCACTTCCACTTATGGTCCTATAGCTTAGGGAAATTAAAATCAAAAAGACACAGCCACCCCAAAGTTTGGAACGGCTCTGTTTACAAGAACCTCGTTTACAGTACAAGTTCAACATCGCAGAAAGTGAAAAATGGATAAAGAAGTTGTGGTATTTACTTACAAAGCAATATCACTCAGCAATGAAATCTGTGTCATCAGGCCCTTAGCAGCACAATGAGTGGATTCAGGTATGATGATTCTAACTGAAATAAGTCACACAGAAAAAGAAACATCATAAGATATCAGTAATACACGGAATGTAAACTTGGCTACACAGGAACTAAATTACAGAACAGAACAGTGTCTCAAATTTAGAAAAACAACTTATGTTTGCTTAAGGGGAAAGGTGAGTTGGGGTGCTGCATAAAACCAGAGATTGAAATGAGCACAGATAAAGTTCCTTAAGCCAAATATGGAATAGACAAGAGCTACTCCTTGCTCAACGAAATGGACTCAACACCGCATATTAAACGCCTAAGAATGTACCTAACTAGTAAGTATCTTAAAACCTATGGATTGCTATGTCTCCGAAAGAGAATCAAGCATGTGTACAGGGGCATAAACGCAGCAGTGATAGGATTGGAGAGGTTCGGTGAGCAAATGAAGACCCTTTGAAGTCATATTGCATGGTACCCATTCCACGGGTTTCGACTACCCAGGTTTAAGGTATTCTTCCTTCAGCTAAAACATGCATGTGGAACCTAGAGTATGATCAACCATGTGATCGGGAGACGTGTTCAAATATGTCTCAGTTTTCGTACGCTGGTACTCGGGTGCAACATTCCAGACGCTTTACTAACATTCTCCCCACTTGGAGAGTCAGTCCCTTTAACCTCCTGTTTGGCCCAGTTTGCAAGTTCTGTGGAAGATGAACAGGAATAGCGAGAACCAATGAGAGACTAGCTGGAGGTGTCTGGATGGGCAAATTTAACTCTCATTTCACACCAGGAAGAGGAAATAACCAAAGGCTCAGCGTGCCATGCCAGAACCAGATTAGGGCCTGAAGACATCATGCGGTGTTGCGGCCAGGTAACAAGAAAGCGAGTTAAAGAAAGGAGCTCAGGAGCACTGTAATTCAGAAACCTGCAGAGTTATAAATGAGAGCTATCGTCCAAAAATAGACTGAAGTAAGGCTGCCAAGAGGACTTGAAAGCGGGGCAGAATTGCAGGAAACCGATTTCAGGAGGTAGACTGGAATTGCATTGAAAGCATAGGAAAAGAGGCAGAACGTCCACAATGATGCACTTGGCCAAAAAGGGCGTATGCGTTTTTTCCTGAATATATTCAGGAAAAAACGCATACGCCCTTTTTGGCCAACCAAGCAAGCTTGCAAAGGAAATCTGCACTACAATGAAGTCTCACTTCCCCCCGGTCAAAAGGGCCATCTGAAAAAAGTGTAAAATCCAGAAAGGCAGGACAGGCCATGGACAACTGGGAGCCTTGTTATGCTGATGGGCGGGATGTAAATTGCCAACAACCACTCGGGAGAAGAGTATGGTGTTTCCTGAAACATCTAAAAAACAAAGCAACAGAGCCTAGGGCACTTCCACTTATGGTCCTATAGCTTAGGGAAATTAAAATCAAAAAGACACAGCCACCCCAAAGTTTGGAACGGCTCTGTTTACAAGAACCTCGTTTACAGTACAAGTTCAACATCGCAGAAAGTGAAAAATGGATAAAGAAGTTGTGGTATTTACTTACAAAGCAATATCACTCAGCAATGAAATCTGTGTCATCAGGCCCTTAGCAGCACAATGAGTGGATTCAGGTATGATGATTCTAACTGAAATAAGTCACACAGAAAAAGAAACATCATAAGATATCAGTAATACACGGAATGGAAACTTGGCTACACAGGAACTGAATTACAGAACAGAACAGGGTCTCAAATTTAGAAAACCAACTTATGCTTGCTTAAGGGGAAAGGTGAGTTGGGGTGCTGCATAAAACCAGAGATTGAAATGAGCACAGATAAAGTTCCTTAAGCCAAATATGGAATAGACAAGAGCTACTCCTTGCTCAACGAAATGGACTCAACACCCCATATTAAACGCCTAAGAATGTACCTGACTAGTAAGTATCTTAAAACCTATGGATTGCTATGTCTCCGAAAGAGAATCAAGCATGTGTACAGGGGCATAAACGCAGCAGTGATAGGATTGGAGAGGTTCGGTTAGCAAATGAAGACGCTTTGAAGTCATATTGCATGGTACCCATTCCACGGGTTTCAACTACCCAGGTTTTAGGTATTCTTCCTTCAGCTAAAACATGCATGTGGAACCCAAGTATGATCAACCATGTGAATGGGAGACGTGTTCAAATATGTCTCAGTTTTCCTCCCCTGGTACTCGGGTGCAACATTCCAGACGCTTTACTAACACTCTCCCCACTTGGAGAGTCAGCGCCTTTAACTTCCTGTTTGGCACAGTTTGCAATTTCTGCGGAAGATGAACAGGAATAGCGAGAACCAATGAGAGGCTAGCTGGAGGTGTCTGGACGGGCAAATTTAACTCTCATTTCCCACCAGGAAGAGGAAATAACCAAAGGCTCAGTGTGCCTTGCCGGAACCAGATTAGGGCCTGAAGCCATCCTGCAGTGTTGCGGCCAACTCAAAAGAAAGCGAGTTGAAGAAAGGAGCTCAGGGGCACTGTAATTCACAAACCTGCAGAGTTATAAATGACAGCTATCGTCCAAAATATACTGAAGTAAGGCTGCCAGGAGGACTTGAAAGCGGGGCAGAATTGCAGGAAACCGATTTCAGGAGGTAGACTGGAATTGCATTGAAAGCATAGGAAAAGAGGCAGAACGTCCACAATGATGCACTTGGCCAAAAAGGGCGTATGCGTTTTTTCCTGAATATATTCAGGAAAAAACGCATACGCCCTTTTTGGCCAACCAAGCAAGCTTGCAAAGGAAATCTGCACTACAATGAAGTCTCACTTCCCCCCGGTCAAAAGGGCCATCTGAAAAAAGTGTAAAATCCAGAAAGGCAGGACAGGCCATGGAGAACTGGGAGCCTTGTTATGCTGATGGGTGGGATGTAAATTGCCAAGAACCACTCGGGAGAAGTGTATGGTGTTTCCTGAAACATCTAAAAAACAAAGCAACAGAACCTAGGGCACTTCCACTTATGGTCCTATAGCTTAGGGAAATTAAAATCAAAAAGACACAGCCACCCCAAAGTTTGGAACAGCTCTGTTTACAAGAACCTCGTTTACAGTACAAGTTCAACATCGCAGAAAGTGAAAAATGGATAAAGAAGTTGTGGTATTTACTTACAAAGCAATATCACTCAGCAATGAAATCTGTGTCATCAGGCCCTTAGCAGCACAATGAGTGGATTCAGGTATGATGATTCTAACTGAAATAAGTCACACAGAAAAAGAAACATCATAAGATATCAGTAATACACGGAATGGAAACTTGGCTACACAGGAACTGAATTACAGAACAGAACAGGGTCTCAAATTTAGAAAACCAACTTATGCTTGCTTAAGGGTAAAGGTGAGTTGGGGTGCTGCATAAAACCAGAGATTGAAATGAGCACAGATAGAGTTCCTTAAGCCAAATATGGAATAGACAAGAGCTACTCCTTGCTCAACGAAATGGACTCAACACCCCATATTAAACGCCTAAGAATGTACCTGACTAGTAAGTATCTTAAAACCTATGGATTGCTATGTCTCCGAAAGAGAATCAAGCATGGGTACAGGGGCATAAACGCAGCAGTGATAGGATTGGAGAGGTTCGGTGAGCAAATGAAGACCCTTTGAAGTCATATTGCATGGTACCCATTCCACGGGTTTCAACTACCCAGGTTTAAGGTATTCTTCCTTCATCTAAAACATGCATGTGGAACCTAGAGTATGATCAACCATGTGATCGGGAGACGTGTTCAAATATGTCTCAGTTTTCGTACCCTGGTACTCGGGTGCAACATTCCAGACGCTTTACTAACACTCTCCCCACTTGGAGAGTCAGTCCCTTTAACCACCTGTTTGGCCCAGTTTGCAATTTCTGTGGAAGATGAACAGGAATAGCGAGAACCAATGAAAGACTAGCTGGAGGTGTCTGGACGGGCAAATTTAACTCTCATTTCCCACCAGGAAGAGGAATTAACCAAAGGCTCAGCGTGCCATGCCGGAACCACATTAGGGCCTGAAGACATCCTGCGGTGTTGCGGCCAGGTCACAAGAAAGCGAGTTGAAGAAAGGAGCTCAGGGGCACTGTAATTCACAAACCTGCAGAGTTATAAATGACAGCTATCGTCCAAAAATAGACTGAAGTAAGGCTGCCAAGAGGACTTGAAAGCGGGGCAGAATTGCAGGAAACCGATTTCAGGAGGTAGACTGGAATGGCATTGAAAGCATAGGAAAAGAGGCAGAACGTCCACAATGATGCACTTGGCCAAAAAGGGCGTATGCGTTTTTTCCTGAATATATCCAGGAAAAAACGCATACGCCCTTTTTGGCCAACCAAGCAAGCTTGCAAAGGAAATCTGCACTACAATGAAGTCTCACTTCCCCCCGGTCAAAAGGGCCATCTGAAAAAAGTGTAAAATCCAAAAAGGCAGGACAGGCCATGGAGAACTGGGAGCCTTGTTATGCTGAAGGGCGGGATGTAAATTGCCAACAAACACTCGGGAGAAGTGTATGCTGTTTCCTGAAACATCTAAAAAACAAAGCAACAGAGCCTAGGGCACTTCCTCTTATGGTCCTATAGCTTAGGGAATTTAAAATCAAAAAGACACAGCCACCCCAAAGTTTCGAATGGCTCTGTTTACAAGAACCTCGTTTACAGTACAAGTTCAACATCGCAGAAAGTGAAAAATGGATAAAAAAGTTGTGGTATTTACTTACAAAGCAATATCACTCAGCAATGAAATCTGTGTCATCAGGCCCTTAGCAGCACAATGAGTGGATTCAGGTATGATGATTCTAACTGAAATAAGTCACACAGAAAAAGAAACATCATAAGATATCAGTAATACACGGAATGTAAACTTGGCTACACAGGATCTGAATTACAGAACAGAACAGGGTCTCAAATTTAGAAAACCAACTTATGCTTGCTTAAGGGTAAAGGTGAGTTGGGGTGCTGCATAAAAGCAGAGATTGAAATGAGCACAGATAAAGTTCCTTAAGCCAAATATGGAATAGACAAGAGCTACTCCTTGCTCAACGAAATAGACTCAACACCGCATATTAAACGCCTAAGAATGTACCTGACTAGTAAGTATCTTAAAACCTATGGATTGCTATGTCTCCGAAAGAGAATCAAGCATGTGTACAGGGGCATAAACGCAGCAGTGATAGGATTGGAGAGGTTCTGTGAGCAAATGAAGACCCTTTGAAGTCATATTGCATGGTACCCATTCCACGGGTTTCAACTACCCAGGTTTTAGGTATTCTTCCTCAGCTAAAACATGCATATGGAACCCAAGTATGATCAACCATGTGAATGGGAGACGTGTTCAAATATGTCTCAGTTTTCCTCCCCTGGTACTCGGGTGCAACATTCCAGACGCTTTACTAACACTCTCCCCACTTGGAAAGTCAGCGCCTTTAACCTCCTGTTTGGCCCAGTTTGCAATTTCTGCGGAAGATGAACAGGAATAGTGAGAACCAATGAGAGGCTAGCTGGAGGTGTCTGGACGGGCAAATTTAACTCTCATTTCCCACCAGGAAGAGGAAATAACCAAAGGCTCAGTGTGCCGGGCCGGACCAGATTAGGGCCTGAAGCCATCCTGCAGTGTTGCGGCCAGCTCAAAAGAAAGCGAGTTGAAGAAAGGAGCTCAGGGGCACTGTAATTCACAAACCTGCAGAGTTATAAATGACAGCTATCGTCCAAAAATATACTGAAGTAAGGCTGCCAAGAGGACTTGAAAGCGGGGCAGAATTGCAGGAAACCGATTTCAGGAGGTAGACTGGAATTGCATTGAAAGCATAGGAAAAGAGGCAGAACGTCCACAATGATGCACTTGGCCAAAAAGGGCGTATACGTTTCTTCCTGAATATATTCAGGAAAAAATGCATACGCCCTTTTTGGCCAACCAAGCAAGCTTGCAAAGGAAATCTGCACTACAATGAAGTCTCACTTCCCCCCGGTCAAAAGGGCCATCTGAAAAAAGTGTAAAATCCAGAAAGGCAGGACAGGCCATGGAGAACTGGGAGCCTTGTTATGCTGAAGGGCGGGATGTAAATTGCCAACAAACACTCGGGAGAAGTGTATGCTGTTTCCTGAAACATCTAAAAAACAAAGCAACAGAGCCTAGGGCACTTCCACTTATGGTCCTATAGATTAGGGAATTTAAAATCAAAAAGACACAGCCACCCCAAAGTTTCGAATGGCTCTGTTTACAAGAACCTCGTTTACAGTACAAGTTCAACATCGCAGAAAGTGAAAAATGGATAAAAAAGTTGTGGTATTTACTTACAAAGCAATATCACTCAGCAATGAAATCTGTGTCATCAGGCCCTTAGCAGCACAATGAGTGGATTCAGGTATGATGATTCTAACTGAAATAAGTCACACAGAAAAAGAAACATCATAAGATATCAGTAATACACGGAATGGAAACTTGGCTACACAGGATCTGAATTACAGAACAGAACAAGGTCACAAATTTAGAAAACCAACTTATGCTTGCTTAAGGGTAAAGGTGAGTTGGGGTGCTGCATAAAACCAGAGATTGAAATGAGCACAGATAAAGTTCCTTAAGCCAAATATGGAATAGACAAGAGCTACTCCTTGCTCAACGAAATGGACTCAACACCCCATATTAAACGCCTAAGAATGTACCTGACTAGTAAGTATCTTAAAACCTATGGATTGCTATGTCTCCGAAAGAGAATCAAGCATGTGTACAGGGGCATAAACGCAGCAGTGATAGGATTGGAGAGGTTCGGTGAGCAAATGAAGACCCTTTGAAGTCATATTGCATGGTACCCATTCCACGGGTTTCAAATACCCAGGTTTAAGGTATTCTTCCTTCAGCTAAAAGATGCATGTGGAACCCAAGTATGATCAACCATGTGAACGGGAGACGTGTTCAAATATGTCTCAGTTTTCCTCCCCTGGTACTCGGGTGCAACATTCCAGACGCTTTACTAACACTCTCCCCACTTGGAGAGTCAGCGCCTTTAACCTCCTGTTTGGCCCAGTTTGCAATTTCTTGGAAGATGAACAGGAATAGTGAGAACCAATGAGAGACTAGCTGGAGGTGTCTGGACGGGCAAATTTAACTCTCATTTCCCACCAGGAAGAGGAAATAACCAAAGGCTCAGCGTGCCGTGCCGGAACCAGATTAGGGCCTGAAGCCATCCTGCGGTGTTGCGGCCAGCTCACAAGAAAGCGAGTTGAAGAAAGGAGCTCAGGGGCACTGTAATTCACAAACCTGCAGAGTTATAAATGACAGCTATCGTCCAAAAATAGACTGAAGTAAGGCTGCCAAGAGGACTTGAAAGCGGGGCAGAATTGCAGGAAACCGATTTCAGGAGGTAGACTGGAATTGCATTGAAAGCATAGGAAAAGAGGCAGAACGTCCACAATGATGCACTTGGCCAAAAAGGGCGTATGCGTTTTTTCCTGAATATATTCAGGAAAAAACGCATACGCCCTTTTTGGCCAACCAAGCAAGCTTGCAAAGGAAATCTGCACTACAATGAAGTCTCACTTCCCCCCGGTTAAAAGGGCCATCTGAAAAAAGTGTAAAATCCAGAAAGGCAGGACAGGCCATGGAGAACTGGGAGCCTTGTTATGCTGAAGGGCGGGATGTAAATTGCCAACAAACACTCGGGAGAAGTGTATGCTGTTTCCTGAAACATCTAAAAAACAAAGCAACAGAGCCTAGGGCACTTCCACTTATGGTCCTATAGCTTAGGGAATTTAAAATCAAAAAGACACAGCCACCCCAAAGTTTCGAATGGCTCTGTTTACAAGAACCTCGTTTACAGTACAAGTTCAACATCGCAGAAAGTGAAAAATGGATAAAAAAGTTGTGGTATTTACTTACAAAGCAATATCACTCAGCAATGAAATCTGTGTCATCAGGCCCTTAGCAGCACAATGAGTGGATTCAGGTATGATGATTCTAACTGAAATAAGTCACACAGAAAAAGAAACATCATAAGATATCAGTAATACACGGAATGGAAACTTGGCTACACAGGAACTGAATTACAGAACAGAACAGGGTCTCAAATTTAGAAAACCAACTTATGCTTGCTTAAGGGGAAAGGTGAGTTGGGGTGCTGCATAAAACCAGAGATTGAAATGAGCACAGATAAAGTTCCTTAAGCCAAATATGGAATAGACAAGAGCTACTCCTTGCTCAACGAAATGGACTCAACACCGCATATTAAACGCCTAAGAATGTACCTGACTAGTAAGTATCTTAAAACCTATGGATTGCTATGTCTCCGAAAGAGAATCAGGCATGTGTACAGGGGCATAAACGCAGCAGTGATAGGATTGGAGAGGTTCGGTGAGCAAATGAAGACCCTTTGAAGTCATATTGCATGGTACCCATTCCACGGGTTTCAAATACACAGGTTTAAGGTATTCTTCCTTCAGCTAAAAGATGCATGTGGAACCCAAGTATGATCAACCATGTGAACGGGAGACGTGTTCAAATATGTCTCAGTTTTCCTCCCCTGGTACTCGGGTGCAACATTCCAGACGCTTTACTAACACTCTCCCCACTTGGAGAGTCAGCGCCTTTAAACACCTGTTTGGCCCAGTTTGCAATTTCTTGGAAGATGAACAGGAATAGTGAGAACCAATGAGAGACTAGCTGGAGGTGTCTGGACGGGCAAATTTAACTCTCATTTCCCACCAGAAAGAGGAAATAACCAAAGGCTCAGCATGCCGTGCCGGAACCAGATTAGGGCCTGAAGCCATCCTGCGGTGTTGCGGCCAGGTCACAAGAAAGCGAGTTGAAGAAAGGAGCTCAGGGGCACTGTAATTCACAAACCTGCAGAGTTATAAATGACAGCTATCGTCCAAAAATATACTGAAGTAAGGCTGCCAAGAGGACTTGAAAGCGGGGCAGAATTGCAGGAAACCGATTTCAGGAGGTAGACTGGAATTGCATTGAAAGCATAGGAAAAGAGGCAGAACGTCCACAATGATGCACTTGGCCAAAAAGGGCGTATGCATTTTTTCCTGAATATATTCAGGAAAAAACGCATACGCCCTTTTTGGCCAACCAAGCAAGCTTGCAAGGGAAATCTGCACTACAATGAAGTCTCACTTCCCCCGGGTCAAAAGGGCCATCTGAAAAAAGTGTAAAATCCAGAAAGGCAGGACAGGCCATGGAGAACTGGGAGCCTTGTTATGCTGATGGGCGGGATGTAAATTACCAACAGACACTCAGGAGAAGTGTATGCTGTTTCCTGAAACATCTAAAAAACAAAGCAACAGAGCCTAGGGCACTGCCACTTATGGTCCTATAGTTTAGGGAAATTAAAATCAAAAAGACACAGCCACCCCAAAGTGTGGGACGCCTCTGTTTACAAGAACCTCGTTTACAGTACACGTTCAACATTGCAGAAAGTGAAAAATGGATAAAAAAGTTGTGGTATTTACTTACAAAGCAATATCACTCAGCAATGAAATCTGTGTCATCAGGCCCTTAGCAGCACAATGAGTGGATTCAGGTATCATGATTCTAACTGAAATAAGTCACACAGAGAAAGAAACATCATAAGATATCAGTAATACACGGAATGTAAACTTGGCTACACAGGAACTGAATTACAGAACAGAACAGGGTCTCAAATTTAGAAAACCAACTTATGCTTGCTTAAGGGGAAAGGTGAGTTGGGGTGCTGCATAAAACCAGAGATTGAAATGAGCACAGATAAAGTTCCTTAAGCCAAATATGGAATAGACAAGAGCTACTCCTTGCTCAACGAAATGGACTCAACACCGCATATTAAACGCCTAAGAATGTACCTGACTAGTAAGTATCGTAAAACCTATGGATTGCTATGTCTCCAAAAGAGAATCAAGCATGTGTACAGGGGCATAAACGCAGCAGTGATAGGATTGGAGAGGTTCTGTGAGCAAATGAAGACCCTTTGAAGTCATATTGCATGGTACCCATTCCACGGGTTTCAACTACCCAGGTATAAGTTATTCTTCCTTCAGCTAAAACATGCATGTGGAACCTAGAGTATGATCAACCATGTGATCGGGAGACGTGTTCAAATATGTCTCAGTTTTCGTACCCTGGTACTCGGGTGCAACATTCCAGACACTTTACTAACACTCTCCCCACTTGGAGAGTCAGTCCCTTTAACCTCCTGTTTGGCCCAGTTTGCAATTTCTGTGGAAGATGAACAGGAATAGCGAGAACCAATGAGAGACTAGCTGGAGGTGTCTGGATGGGCAAATTTAACTCTCATTTCCCACCAGGAAGAGGAATTACCCAAAGGCTCAGCGTGCCGTGCCAGAACCAGATTAGGGCCTGAAGCCATCCTGCGGTGTTGCGGCCAGGTCACAAGAAAGCGAGTTGAAGAAAGGAGCTCAGGGGCACTGTAATTCACAAACCTGCAGAGTTATAAATGACAGCTATCGTCCAAAAATAGACTGAAGTAAGGCTGCCAAGAGGACTTGAAAGCAGGGCAGAATTGCAGGAAACCGATTTCAGGAGGTAGACTGGAATTGCATTGAAAGCATAGGAAAAGAGGCAGAACGTCCACAATGATGCACTTGGCCAAAAAGGGCATATGCGTTTTTTCCTGAATATATTCAGCAAAAAACACATACGCCATTTTTGGCCAACCAAGCAAGCTTGCAAAGGAAATCTGCACTACAATGAAGTCTCACTTCCCCCCGGTCAAAAGGGCCATCTGAAAAAAGTGTAAAATCCAGAAAGGCAGGACAGGCCATGGAGAACTGGGAGCCTTGTTATGCTGATGGGCGGGATGTAAATTGCCAACAGACACTCGGGAGAAGTGTATGGTGTTTCCTGAAACATCTAAAAAACAAAGCAACAGAGCCTAGTGCACTTCCACTTATGGTCCTATAGCTTAGGGAAATTAAAATCAAAAAGACACAGCCACCCCAAAGTTTGGGACGCCTCTGTTTACAAGAACCTCGTTTACCGTACAAGTTCAATATCACAGAAAGTGAAAAATGGATAAAGAATTTGTGGTACTCATGTACAAAGCAATATCACTCAGCAATGAAATCTATGTCACCAGGCCCGTAGCAGCATAATGAGTGGATTCGGGTATGGTGATTCTAACTGAAATAAGTCTAACAGAAAAAGAAACATCAAAAAATATCACTAATACACGGAATGTAAACTTGGCTACACAGGAACTGAATTACAGAACAGAACAGGGTCTCAAATTTAGAAAACCAACTTCTGCTTGCTTAAGGGGAAAGGTGAATTGGGGTGCTGCATAAAACCAGAGATTGAAATGAGCACAGATAAAGTTCCTTAAGCCAAATATGGAATAGACAAGAGCTACTCCTTGCTCAACGAAATGGACTCAACACCCCATATTAAACGCCTAAGAATGTACCTGACTAGTAAGTATCTTAAAACCTAGGGATTGCTATGTCTCCGAAAGAGAATCAAGCGTGTGTACTGGGGCATAAATGCAGCAGTGATAGGATTGGAGAGGTTCGGTGAGCAAATGAAGACCCTTTGAAGTCATATTGCATGGTACCCATTCCACGGGTCTCAACTCTCCAGGTTTAAGGTATTCTTCCTTCAGCTAAAACATGCATGTGGAACCCAGAGTATGATCAACCGTGTGATCGGGAGACGTGTTCAAATATGTCTCAGTTTTCATACCCTGGTACTCGGGTGCAACATTCCAGACGCTTTACTAACACTCTCCCGACTTGGACAGTCAGTGCCTTTAACCTCCTGTTTGGCCCAGTTTGCAATTTCTGCGGAAGATGAACAGGAATAGCGAGAACCAATGAGAGACTAGCTGGAGGTGTCTGGACGGGCAAATTTAACTCTCATTTCCCACTAGGAAGAGGAATTAACCAAAGTCTCAGCGTGCCGTGGCGGAAACAGATTAGAGCCTGAAGCCATCCTGCGGTGTTGCGGCCAGCTCACAAGAAAGTGAGTTGAAGAAAGGAGCTCAGGGGCTCTGTAATTCACAAACCTGCAGAGTTATAAATGACAGCTATCGTCCAAAAATATACTGAAGTAAGGCTGCCAAGAGGACTTGAAAGCGGGGCAGAATTGCAGGATACCGATTTCAGGAGGTAGACTGGAATTGCATTGAAAGCGTAGGGAAAGAGGCAGAACGTCCACAATGATGCACTTGGCCAAAAGGGCGTATGCGTTTTTTCCTGAATATATTCAGGAAAAAACGCATACGCCCTTTTTGGCCAACCAAGCAAGCTTGCAAAGGAAATCTGCACTACAATGAAGTCTCACTTCCCCCCGGTCAAAAGGGCCATCAGAATAAAGTGTAAAATCCAGAAAGGCAGGACAGGCCATGGAGAACTGGGAGCCTTGTTATGCTGATGGGCGGGATGTAAATTGCCAACAGACACTTGGGAGAAGTGTATGGTGTTTCCTGAAACATCTAAAAAACAAAGCAACAGAGCCTAGGGCACTTCCACTTATGGTCCTATAGCTTAGGGAAATTAATATCAAAAAGACACAGCAACCCCAAAATTTGGGACGGCTCTTTTTACAGGAATCTCTTCTACGGCACAAGTTAAATATCCCAGAGAGCAAATAATGGATAAAGAAGTTGCGGTACTTCTGTACAACAGAATACCACTCAGCAATGAAATCTATGTCACCAGGCCCGTACCAGCATAATGAGTGGATTGAGGCACGATGATTCTAAGTGAAATAAGTCACACAGAAAAAGAAACATCATAAGGTATCACTAATACACGGAATGTGAACTTGGCTACACATGAACTGAATTACAAAACAGAACAGGGTCTCAAGTTTAGAAAACCAACTTATGCCTGCTTAAGGGGGAAGGTGAGTTGGGGTGCTGCATAAAAGCAGAGTTTGAAATTAGCACAGATACCGTTCCATAAGCCAAATATGTAATAGACAAGAGCTACCCCTTGCTCAACGAAATGGATTCAACAATGAGGTATCACCTCACACCTGGTAGAATAGGCATCATTGAAAATCTACAAACAAAAAATGCTGGAAAGGGTGTGGAGAAAAGGAACCCTCTTCCACTATTGTTGGGAATATAAATTGATACAGTCATTATGGAGAACAATATGGAATTTCTTAAGAAACTAACAATAGAATTACCATATGATACAGCAATCCCAGTACTGGACATATACCCAGACAAAACCATAAATCAAAAAGAGTCATTCACCGCAATGTTCATTGCATCACTATTTACAATATCGAGGTAATGGAAGCAACCTAAATGCCCACAGACAGACGAATGCATAAAGCTGTGGTACATATATAAAATGGAATATTACTAAGCCATGAAAAGGAATGAAATTGGGTCATTTGTAGAGACGTCGATGGATCTAGAGACTGTCATACAGAGTGAAGTAAGTCAGAAAGAGAAAAACAAATCTTGTATATTCATGCATATATGTGGAACCTAGAAAAACTGTACAGATTAACCATTTTGCAAGGCATAAATAGAGCAACAGATGTAGACAACAAACGTATGGACAACAAGGGGGGAAAGCTGTTGGGGGGGTGGTGGTGGGAGGAGTTGAGAGACTGGGATTGGCATGTATACATTTATATGTATAAAATAGATAACCAATAAGAACCTGCTGTATAAAAATATAAAATAAAATTCAAAATTAAAAAGAAGTAAAATTTAAAAAATAAAACAGAAAAAACAATTATTCCCTGCACATACATGTATTTATATGAATAAATTATTTCCATGCTTATATCTGTAAATACAAAAAAGAGGAATAAAATCTACCTTGAACCAAAAACGAAAAAGAGAAAAAAACACAGAACCCACCAGTTACACAGAGGAAAACCGTATCAGGGCACTTGCTCCAGTTGTAAACAATTCTGAAGTTGGTCAGTGGTGGGGAATCCTCTCCCATTCAGCCAGCAGCCCCCACGCAACAAGCGTCCTCTTTGCAAAGCTGGGGCACCGTGCCGAGGCATCTGTGAGTAAACGTGAGCTGAGCCCCAGGCCAGTTGCTGCTGAACTATTCCCACCCGTCCCAGGTAAAACACCTGAATATATACAAGGACTTGAAAGCCTAGAGGAAGGGCCATAGAGCCACAAGAGTGACAGCATGCCGGCCGACTTGGTGCCTGCAGGCCAGCCAGGATGGTCCTGGCCCTGGGTGCTCTTCTGGAAGATTTCCATTTCCCTGCCTGAGATACCCGTCCTGTCCCTGCCCCCACTGCTTTTTTCCTTCCTCACCTCTGCCCAGGGAGAAATTCCAGCAGCAGGTATGGGTGACACATCCTCTTCTTTAGCAGGTGGCAGCCTGGCAACTGCTGCAGAAAGTCCAGCAGAGCCCCACTCACACTGGGCCACCCACAAAGCCGTGGCCTCTCACTCCCTCCCACCAGCCCAGCCCCGAGACTGCTGACAGGGCAGAGAAAATGGCGTCAGGCATGGCTGCAGGGGCTCTTGCTGCCTGGAGTGGTATTTATATTGATCTCAACCCAGGCACACCTGGGGAGGGCTGGCCGGCACGGTAAGGCTGCCCAGGTCAGCCAATCATCACCCCTCAGGGGCTCACAGTTGCAGAAAATGGAACTTGCTGAACCGGCCAGGTCCAAGGAACAGGTGTGGGCTCCTGAGAGTCAGGATAGACAAGGGGCTGCAGCTTTGGCTTGTTTTCTAATCATTTTATCTGGCCCATGAGTGGGAGACAACTTCAAGAAAACCCTCTCCTAATGAGAGGAACCCAGGAGTCAGGGAGAGGAGGGGTGGGTGGTGGTTGGAGACAGAGGCCTGGTGCCCCGGGTGCAGTGGAAGTCTCTGGAAGACCAGGTGGAGGGAGGCCTCACGGAGTGATGCCCAGGGTCACAGACCTGTCGCAGCTGCTGTTTGTTAGTTCAAGTCCTGCTCTGAGGTGCTCTGTGTCAGCTCTGAGCGACAGGTGAGCTGGGGGTGCTCTGCAATGAGGGCTATGTGCACGGTTCCTGTGTGCCCAGCCCTGCCACGGTACCTGCAAGGGTAGCTCTGTATCCTGGGAGGGGCCTGACCACGAGAGCCCCGTGGGCTGGGGTGGGGGTGGGGTACCTGCCCAGGTGAGCTCCATATTCTGGGATTGGTCTGACCACGAGAGCCCCATGGGCTGCTGGGGACCTGGTAAAGGATGTCAGGACAGTCAGTGAAGCCACCGAGGATATACCCCCAGTTGCTCCTAATTCCTACACCCTGCTGGTCATTCTACCAACCACCAGGACATGGTATTCTGTATTAGTCTTCAATGATGCCTTCTTTTGTATTCCATTAGTCCCAGAGTCACAAGAAATTTTGGCTTGTGAGTGGCAGGACTCAACATACAACTAAAACAATACTTCCGGGCCGTCTGGCCCCAAGGGTGCAAAAATTCCCACACCATCTTTGGGGAAAGCTTAGCTAAAGACCTAAAAGTTCTACCTCTGGAAAAGGAAACCCTCCTTCAATATGCAGACGACATTCTGATCACCAGCCCTACTAAGGAGGCCTCTGAACTACCAAGCCAATAAAGGATAGAAGTTGTCCAAGAAAAAGCTCAAATATCACAGACTGCGGTGACCTGCCTGGGCTTCATTCTCACAGAAGGTCAGAGAAGCCCATCCCAGGAAAGGGAAGAAACCATTTTCAGCCTTACCCCTTTCTAAAACTAGAAGACAGCTTAGGGGTTCCTGGGGAGGCCAGGGTTTGCTGCTTCTGGATCCCTAACTACAGTCTACTAGCTGGGCCTCTATATGAAACACTGAAAGGAAAAGATGATGATCCTTTTGAATAGAATCCAGAAGTGGCCTTTCAAGAATGGAAAGAGCAGTCAATTCAGACCCTTGCCCTGGAACTCCCTAATTTAGCTAAACCCTTTGATCTTTACAATCCCGGTGAAAGGTGAATCGCCATTGGAGAATTAGTGCAAAAACTGGGACCACTTGAAATGGAACAATGCAAGAATGCCATCCAGGTAGGATAAACTACGGTCACTAAGGGGCTTGGCCCACTGCCACATCTGGCCAAGATACTGGCGGTATCTAAAAACCTGGAAATCAGCAGCCCAAAAGGCCACCTCCCTCCTAAGGGAAAAGGACCCCACGTGGTGATCCTAACCACCAACCATGCCCTGAAGTTGCAGGGTTCGCTCCGTGGGCACACCGACCTCGAGTGAGGAGGCCCTCCAACTCCAACATCCAGAGAGATAACCGGGGGCAACAGGGCACCATGACGACTCGTGTGAACATCACTTGACCTGGAGTTTCTCTCATAAAACAACAAGAGTGTGTCCCAAAAGAGTAGACTACTGCTTGCAGGACTTACTGCACCCAGAGGGGAGCTAATAATCTTGGCGGGGGAACAGTATACCACACTGTCACCATAGAAAAGCCTACAGACACCGTGATGATGGTGGCCAATAAGACCGGCTGGACTCCTGTTTACTTCAAAAGGCTGTTGACTCAGTAGCCATCATGGTCCTTGGTCACCACTGACCCTGGACTGTCTGGGAGTTGAGCGGGCAGGGCTCTGACACCTGGTGCTGTTTGTACATTAATTCAGGGGCCTAACTGAAGAAAGCGCAGACTACTGGTCAGAGCATCTAGGCTGGCAGAGACGGTCAGCCTAAGGTGGCCGAACAAATGTGGGGCGGGGTGAAACCGGCCCCCACAGCGTCTCTGCACATCTCTTTCCTGGACCCTTAAAGGTCATTAGAATCTATAACACTTCCAATGCTGGTGCTCAGGTGGACGAGCAGGGAGGCAGGGGTCCTGGGGACAATCAACGTCACCGGGAGGCTGCTGGGGAGAAGCTCTGACCCTCGCCCCAGGGTATGAGGGCTCCCAACTCAGCACTCAGCAGTTACAGAAGAAGGGTCTGCACCCTCAGCACTCCAAGAATGAGGAACGGGACAAAAGGCAGAGGAGGGGTTTGTCCCCAGCAAAGCCCATTAAAAATCCCTGGGAGATAAAAATAGAATCTGGGCAATAAAGTCAAGTCTAACCTTTTTTATCCTTTGTGCTTTGTCTAATTTCACGTGCTCCTAGGGTCCCGCATGCAGAGGTTCCACACCCGGCACTTCAGACCAGATTTCCTAGTGCAGAATGGCTGGGTCGACACCTCAGCTCCTGGGGCCCAGTGCAGACTCCACGATATAGAGCCTGAGCTACAGCCAACCCGGCCCTCGAGAGCTCCGCCGCCTCCCTCCCTCCCACTGACTCTGACAGGATCTCTACACAGCAGCCCAGCCCACAGCCCACGGGGTAGTGCATGCTCTCACCTCTCCATTCTCTGATCAAAATATAAAGTTTCCTTTGCTTGTGAACCAAACTCAGTCTCGATCTGTTGGCCCCAATGACACTGGGCAGGGGGACACTTGTTGGGGTCCACTCTGGAGGATCAGTAACAGAAATTGAGACTATTGTAACCTCAATGAACAGATGTGTGAGCCAAACTGTAGTTAACATAGAACAGTGTATAAGGCTCGGGTAAAATAAGATGTTTTTAACACTTCCATTTGATATTTCCATCACTTTTTATAAGCAAGTTCAGTGAAAAGGTTTGTCTTATTTGTCAGGTCAATATTAGAGAAACGAAGTGATTTCTTTCCAAGGATGTACAGCTAATAATCTTGGTTAAACCTTCAATCTTGTTTTAAATGCTTTTCCATTGAAAATGATACCTCTCTTTCAGCTCCCCCATTTCTGAGAAGTATAAAATCTTATAATTTATTATTACCAAAGGGGAAAGGTGGGAGGAGGGATAAATTAACAGTTTGGAATTAACACATACACACTGCTATGTATAAAATAGATCATCAACAAGGAACTACTGTATAGCACAGGGAACTACACTCAACATTTTGCAATAACCTATAAGGGGAAATAATCTGAAAAAGAATAGATATTTTTATTGACATCATCTATCAATGACAGTTAAAGTGTAGCCTAAGGGAAGCTGGTGGTGAGTGCTTCTGACCCTGAAGACTTCAATCATCTAAAGTTTGGACTCTGCCTACTTCCCAAGGCCCTTAATGAACATATGTGTAGCCGTAGCTTAAAAACTTCCCCAGTTTGGGTTTCGGGGAGACACTGATTTTGAAAAAGCCCTGGTGTTCTCCTTACATGAATGGGACTCTTCCTACTGCTAAAACATGTCTGTCACACCCAGAGGATGGTATACCGTCTGATCGGGAAGAGTTTGGAAAAGGCATCTCATCTCCTCATCTCCTGGTGCTCGGGTTCACCCCTCCAGCGTCTTTACTAACAGTCTCCCCACTTGGAGATGTCAGCACTGTCAACATCCTGTTGCGTACAGTTTGGAATTTGTCCAGAGGATGAAGCGGAAGGATGAGGAACAATGAGAGACAAGTCCTAGGTGTTCAGACAGGCACATGTCACTCTAATTTCCAATCAGGAAGACGAATTGACCAAAGGCTAGGGTTGCCCATGGAAACAGTATAGGGCTTGAGGAAATCCCGCTGCTTTGTGGCCAGTTCCCATAAACACGAGTTGAACAATGGAACTCAGGGGCAGTAAAATTCACAAAACTGCAGAGTTGAAAATATCCATCACTGAAAAATGTCTTGAGGAAAGTCAGAGAAAAGGACTTGTAAGCAAGGGAGAATGGCAGGAAAGGGATTTGAGGAGGTAGAAAGGACTCGCCATTAAGCACAAGAAAAGGAGCTGAACATTGCCAACATTGCAGTTGGCCAAAAAGGGTGTATGCGTTCTTTTCTGTATATATTCAAGAAAAGGGCATACACTTTTTTAGCCAACCAAACAGGTGGGCACTGGAAGTCAATACTACAAAAGATATCACTTCGCATCAGTCAGAAGAGCCATCCTCATAAAGCGTAAACAACAGAAATGCAGGACAGGGCAACGAGAAGAGGGAGCCCTGTGAGACTTATAGTGGAAATGTATATTGCCAACGGCCATTCTGGAGAAGTGTATTGTGTTTACTAAAGCATCTAAAAAATGAGCTACAGAGCATAGGGCACTTGCACTCATGGGCGTATATCTTGGGAAAAACAAAAATCGAGAGGACACAGGCACCCCAATGTTTACCCCCTCTCTGTTTAAAAGATCCTCGACTAGGATATAACTTAAATGTCTCTGGAGGGAAAAAATGGATAGAGATGTGGTACTTAGGTAGAGTGGAATATTATTCAGCCTGGAAATCAATGAAATATGGCCAGTTGTAACGACTCCGGAGGAGTTACGTATGATCATTCTAAGTGACAGAATTCAAAAAGAAAAAGACACATATCATAAGATATCACTTAAAGGTGGAATCCAAAATGGCTACACATGAAATAAATTACAAAACAAAAACATAGTCAAATATGTAGAAAACACGCATAAGGCTGCTAAACGGGAAAGGTGGGGAGGGGTGAGGCATCATCCAGGAGGTTGAAATTAGCAAAGATACCATTCCAAATACCAAACTGATAATCAACAAAGCCTACACGGTAGCTAAAAGAACTGCACTCAGCACACTCAAGTCACCGGAAAAGAATATATACGACTGGTAAGAATCTGAAAAAGAATTTATTGATGTCTCTCTGTACGTGAATCAAGTGGATGTACAGCAGCAAGAAACAGAGCTTTGAAAATCAGCTGTAACCAATATAGTAATAAATTGAAAAAAATAAACGACAGAGAGACAGAGAAAACCTCTTACAACTTTTCCTCAGGGACGGTGATGCAACATGGATTGAACACATCTAGACCCACAGCAGGATGAGACATAAGGCTGGAAACTGTTTGCGCTAAGAGAAATGTGAGGTTGGGTGAGGAAATGCACACCCTTTAAAGTAATACTACCTGGTACCCATTCAATGGGTCCCAAATCTGCAGGTTCAAGGGATCTTCCTACAGCTAAAACATGCATGGAAAACCCAGAGGACTGTACACCATGTGATCGGGAGATGTGTCTATAATGCACCTCATTTATCCTCTCCTGGTGCTCCTGCTCACCATTCCAGCCACGCTACTTAGAATCTCCCCACTTGGAGAATCAGCACATTTAAACTTCTGTTTCACACATTTTGCAAATTGTGAGGAGGATGAACGGGAAGAGGGGGAACCAATGAGAGAAGAGTTGTAGGGGTTTGGACGGGCACATATCATTCTAATTTCCCATTAAGAGTAAGAATTAAAGGAAGGCTCAGCCTGCCTCGCCGGAGCCAAAATAGGGCCTGAAGCAATCCTGCGGGTTTGAGGCCAGCTCACAAAAGAGCAACTTAAAAAATGGAGCTCAGGGTCACTGCAATTCACAAACCTGCAGAGTTATAAATGAAAACTAACGTCCAAAAATATGTTGAGGTAAGGCAAAGAAGAGGATCTGAATGCAAGACAGAATTGCAAGAAACAGATTTCAAGAGATAGATTGGACTCGTCTTTAACGCACATGAAAAGCGGCAGAATTTCGACAATGATGCAGTTGGCCCAAAAGGGCGTATGCGTTTTTTCCTGATTATATCCAGGAAAAAACGCATATGCACTTTATGGGCAACGAAGCAAGCAAGCAATGCAAATGTGCACAACAAAGAAGTCTCACTTCCCACCGGTCAAAAGGGCCATCCTAAAAAATTGTAAAAACCAGAAATGCAGGACAGGCCATGGAGAACAGGGAGCCTTTATACGCTGATGGGCAGTGTGTGAACTGCCGAGAGCCACTCTGGAGAAGTGTATGGTGGTTCCTAAATCATCTAAAAAACAGAGCTACAGAGCATAGGACACTTCCAATCATGGGAGTATATCTAGGGAAGTCTAAAAATCAACAAGACACAAGCACACCACAGTTTAGGGCTACTCTGTTTACAAGAACCTCAACTTCAGTACACCTTAAATATCCCAGGAAAGAGAACAATGGATAAAGAAGATGTGGTACTTATGTACAATGGAATATCTCTTCACCATGAAATCAATGTAATAAGGCTAGTAGAAGGATAAAGAGTGGATTTAGGTCCGATAATACTACTTGAAATAAGTCAAACAGAAAGAGAAACATATCATAAGATATCACTTATAGAGGGAGGGTAAATATGGCTGCACAAGAAATGAATTACAGAACAGAACAGTGTCTCACATTTAGAAAACACACTTATGTCAGCTTAAGGGGAAAGGAGAGGTGGGGTGATGCATAAAACCAGAGTTTGAAATTAGCACAGATACCGTTCAATAAACCAAATAGGTATTAGACAAGATCTACACCTTGCTCAATGAACAGGCCTCAACACACCCTATACACCGCAGAGAAATATATCTGAGGAATAAGAATCTTAAAACCCATGTATTGATATATCTCCATAAGGGAATCAAGTGTGTGCAGAGCGGCACAAACACAGCAGTGAAAAGGAGCTAAACCCCATTATAGAAATAAATTTTAAAAACAAAACGCTGAAACAATGAAAGAGAGAAAAATTCTTACAAAATTCGCTCAGGGGCTGTGATGCAACCTGGATTGACCACATATAAACCCACAGCTGGATAAGACATAAGGCTGGACACTTGGGGCTGACAGGATTGATGAGCTTTGGTGAGCAACTGCCGAAAGTTTAATGCAATACTTCATGCTACTCAGTCCAAGGGTCCCAACACTCCAGGTTGAAGGGAATCTTCCTACAGCTAAACCATGCTTGGGAAACCCAGCGACTGGTATACCATATGATCGGGAAAGGTTTCTAAAACACACCTCATTTTTCCTCTCCTGGGGCTCCGGATCGACATTCCAGCCACTTTACTAACAACATCCCCACATGGAGTCAATGCCTTTAAGTTCTGGTATCGCACAGTCTGCAGTTAGTGCAGAGGATGAATGGGAATAGGGGGAACCAGTGAGAAACTAGCTGTAGCGGTTTCAATGGGCACATGTCACTCTAATATCACATCAGTAAGAAGAATTAACCAAAGGCACAGCAAGGTGCCCCAGAAGAAAAATAGGGCTTCAAGGAATCCTGTGGTTACGGGGCAAGACCACAAAAATAAGAGCTAAAAAATGGAGCTAAGGGCCACTGCAATTCAAAAACCTGCAGAGTTATAAAGGCCAACTATTTTTAAAAAATATATTGAGGTAAGGCTATGAAGAGGCATTGAAAGCAAGGCAGAATTGCAGGAAACCAATTTCAGGAGGTAGACTGGAATTGCATTGAAGGCATATGAAGAGAGTCAGAAACTCGACAATGATGCACTTGGCCAAAAAGGGCGTATGCGTTTTTTCCTGAATATATTCAGGAAAAAACGCATACGCACTTTTTGGCCAACCAAGCAAGCTTGCAAAGGAAATCTGCACTACAATGAAGTCTCACTTCCCCCCGGTCAAAAGGGCCATCTGAAAAAAGTGTAAAATCCATAAAGGCACGACAGGCCATGGAGAACTGGGAGCCTTCTTATGCTGATGGGCGGGATGTAAATTGCCAACAGCCACTCTGGAGAAGTGTATGGTGTTTCCTGAAACATCTAAAAAACAAAGCAACAGAGCCTAGGGCACTTCCACTTATGGTCCTATAGCTTAGGGAAATTAAAATCAAAAAGACACAGCCACCCCAAAGTTTGGGACGGCTCTGTTTACAAGAACCTCGTTTACGGTACAAGTTCAATATCACAGAAAGTGAAAAATGGATAAAGAACTTGTGTTACTTACGTACAATACAATATCACTCAGCAATGAAATCTATGTCATCAGGCCCGTAGCAGCATAATGAGTGGATTCAGGTATGATGATTCGAACTGAAATAAGTCACACAGAAAAGAAACATCATAAGGTATCACTAATACAGAGAATGTGAACTTGGCTACACATGAACTGAATTACAAAACAGAACAGTGTCTCAAGTTTAGAAAACCAACTTACGCTTGCTTAAGGGGAAAGGTGAGTTGGGGTGCTGCATAAAACCAGAGATTGAAATGAGCACAGATAAAGTTCCTTAAGCCAAATATGGAATAGACAAGAGCTACTCCTTGCTCAACGAAATGGACTCAACACCCCATATTAAACGCCTAAGAATGTACCTGACTAGTAAGTATCTTAAAACCTATGGATTGCTATGTCTCCGAAAGAGAATCAAGCGTGTGTACAGGGCATAAACGCAGCAGTGATAGGATTGGAGAGGTTCGGTGAGCAAATGAAGATCCTTTGAAGTCATATTGCATGGTACCCATTCCACGGGTCTCAACTCTCCAGGTTTAAGGTATTCTTCCTTCAGCTAAAACATGCATGTGGAACCCAGAGTATGATCAACCATGTGAACGGGAGACGTGTTCAAATATGTCTCAGTTTTCCTACCCTGGTACTCGGGTGCAACATTCCAGACGCTTTACTAACACTCTCCCGACTTGGAGAGTCAGTCCCTTTAACCTCCTGTTTGGCCCAGTTTGCAATATCTGCGGAAGATGAACAGGAATAGCGAGAACCAATGAGAGGCTAGCTGGAGGTGTCTGGACGGGCAAATTTAACTCTCATTTCTCACCAGGAAGAGGAATTAACCAAAGGCTCAGCATGCCGGGCCGGAACCAGATTAGGGCCTGAAGCCATCCTGCGGTGTTGCGGCCAGCTCAAAAGAAAGCGAGTTGAAGAAAGGAGCTCAGGGTCTCTGTAATTCACAAACCTGCAGAGTTATAAATGACAGCTATCGTCCAAAAATAGACTGAAGTAAGGCTGCCAAGAGGACTTGAAAGTGGGGCAGAATTGCAGGATACCGATTTCAGGAGGTAGACTGGAATTGCATTGAAAGCATAGGAAAAGAGGCAGAACGTCCACAATGATGCACTTTGCCAAAAGGGCATATGCGTTTTTTCCTGAATATATTCAGGAAAAAACGCATACGCCCTTTTTGGCCAACCAAGCAAGCTTGCAAAGGAAATCTGCACTACAATGAAGTCTCACTTCCCCCCGGTCAAAAGGGCCATCAGAAAAAAGTGTAAAATCCAGAAAGGCAGGACAGGCCAAGGAGAACTGGGAGCCTTGTTATGCTGATGGGCGGGATGTAAATTGCCAACAGACACTCAGGAGAAGTGTATGGTGTTTCCTGAAACATCTAAAAAACAAAGCAACAGAGCCTAGGGCACTTCCACTTATGGTCCTATAGCTTAGGGAAATTAAAATCAAAAAGACACAGCCACCCCAAAGTTTGGGACGGCTCTGTTTACAAGAACCTCGTTTACGGTACAAGTTCAATATCGCAGAAAGTGAAAAATGGATAAAGAACCTGTGGTACTTACGTACAATGCAATATCACTCAGCAATGAAATCTATGTCATCAGGCCAGTAGCAGCATAATGAGTGGATTCAGGTATGATGATTCGAACTGAAATAAGTCACACAGAAAAGAAACATCATAAGGTATCACTAATACACAGAATGTGAACTTGGCTACACATGAACTGAATTACAAAACAGAACAGTGTCTCAAGTTTAGAAAACCAACTTACGCTTGCTTAAGGGGGAAGGTGAGTTGGGGTGCTGCATAAAACCAGAGATTGAAATGAGCACAGATAAAGTTCCTTAAGCCAAATATGGAATAGACAAGAGCTACTCCTTGCTCAACGAAATGGACTCAACACCCCATATTAAACGCCTAAGAATGTACCTGACTAGTAAGTATCTTAAAACCTATGGATTGCTATGTCTCTGAAAGAGAATCAAGCGTGTGTACAGGGGCATAAACGCAGCAGTGATAGGATTGGAGAGGTTCGGTGAGCAAATGAAGACCCTTTGAAGTCATATTGCATGGTACCCATTCCACGGGTTTCAACTACCCAGGTTTAAGGTATTCTTCCTTCAGCTAAAACATGCATGTGGAACCCCGAGTATGATCAACCGTGTGAACGGGAGACGTGTTCAAATATGTCTCAGTTTTCCTCCCCTGGTACTCGGGTGCAACATTCCAGATCCTTTACTAACACTCTCCCGACTTGGAGAGTCAGTCCCTTTAACCTCCTGTTTGGCCCAGTTTGCAATTTCTGTGGAAGATGAACAGGAATAGCGAGAACCAATGAGAGGCTAGCTGCAGGTGTCTGGACGGGCAAATTTAACTCTCATTTCCCACCAGGAAGAGGAATTAACCAAAGGCTCAGCATGCCGGGCCGGAACCAGATTAGGGCCTGAAGCCATCCTGCGGTGTTGCGGCCAGGTCACAAGAAAGCGAGTTGAAGAAAGGAGCTCAGGGGCACTGTAATTCACAAACCTGCAGAGTTACAAATGACAGCTATCGTCCAAAATATACTGAAGTAAGGCTGCCAAGAGGACTTGAAAGCGGGGCAGAATTGCAGGAAACCGATTTCAGGAGGTAGACTGGAATTGCATTGAAAGCATAGGAAAAGAGGCAGAACGTCCACAATGATGCACTTGGCCAAAAAGGGCGTATGCGTTTTTTCCTGAATATATTCAGGAAAAAACGCATACGCCCTTTTTGGCCAACCAAGCAAGCTTGCAAAGGAAATCTGCACTACAATGAAGTCTCACTTCCCCCTGGTCAAAAGGGCCATCTGAAAAAAGTGTAAAATCCAGAAAGGCAGGACAGGCCATGGAGAACTGGGAGCCTTGTTATGCTGATGGGCGGGATGTAAATTGCCAACAGACACTCGGGAGAAGTGTATGGTGTTTCCTGAAACATCTAAAAAACAAAGCAACAGAGCCTAGGGCACTGCCACTTACGGTCCTATAGCTTAGGGAAATTAAAATCAAAAAGACACAGCCACCCCAAAGTTTGGAACGGCTCTGTTTACAAGAACCTCGTTTACAGTACAAGTTCAACATCGCAGAAAGTGAAAAATGGATAAAGAAGTTGTGGTATTTACTTACAAAGCAATATCACTCAGCAATGAAATCTGTGTCATCAGGCCCTTAGCATCACAATGAGTGGATTCAGGTATGATGATTCTAACTGAAATAAGTCACACAGAAAAAGAAACATCATAAGATATCAGTAATACACGGAATGTAAACTTGGCTACACAGGAACTGAATTACAGAACAGAACAGGGTCTCAAATTTAGAAAACCAACTTATACTTGCTTAAGGGGAAAGGTGAGTTGGGGTGCTGCATAAAACCAGAGATTGAAATGAGCACAGATAAAGTTCCTTAAGCCAAATATGGAATAGACAAGAGCTACTCCTTGCTCAACGAAATGGACTCAAAACCCCATATTAAACGCCTAAGAATATACCTGACTAGTAAGTATCGTAAAACCTATGGATTGCTATGTCTCCAAAAGAGAATCAAGCATGTGTACAGGGGCATAAACGCAGCAGTGATAGGATTGGAGAGGTTCGGTGAGCAAATGAAGACCCTTTGAAGTCATATTGCATGGTACCCATTACACGGGTCTCAACTCTCCAGGTTTAAGGTATTCTTCCTTCAGCTAAAACATGCATGTGGAACCCAAGTATGATCAACCATGTGAACGGGAGACGTGTTCAAATATGTCTCAGTTTTCCTCCCCTGGTACTCGGGTGCAACATTCCAGATGCTTTACTAACACTCTCCCCACTTGGAGAGTCAGCGCCTTTAACCTCCTGTTTGGCCCAGTTTGCAATTTCTGCGGAAGATGAACAGGAATAGCGAGAACCAATGAGAGGCTAGCTGGAGGTGTCTGGACGGGCAAATTTAACTCTCATTTCCCACCAGGAAGTGGAAATATCCAAAGGCTCAGTGTGCCATGCCGGAACCAGATTAGGGCCTGAAGCCATCCTGCGGTGTTGCGGCCAGCTCAAAAGAAAGCGAGTTGAAGAAAGGAGCTCAGGGGCACTGTAATTCACAAACCTGCAGAGTTATAAATGACAGCTATCGTCCAAAAATAGACTGAAGTAAGGCTGCCAAGAGGACTTGAAAGCGGGGCAGAATTGCAGGAAACCGATTTCAGGAGGTAGACTGGAATTGCATTGAAAGCATAGAAAAGAGGCAGAACGTCCACAATGATGCACTTGGCCAAAAAGGGCGTATGCGTTTTTTCCTGAATATATTCAGGAAAAAACGCATACGCCCTTTTTGGCCAACCAAGCAAGCTTGCAAAGGAAATCTGCACTACAATGAAGTCTCACTTCCCCCCGGTCAAAAGGGCCATCTGAAAAAAGTGTAAAATCCAGAAAGGCAGGACAGGCCATGGAGAACTGGGAGCCTTGATATGCTGATGGGCGGGATGTAAATTGCCAACAGACACTCGGGAGAAGTGTATGGTGTTTCCTGAAACATCTAAAAAACAAAGCAACAGAGCCTAGGGCACTTCCACTTATGGTCCTATAGCTTAGGGAAATTAAAATCAAAAAGACACAGCCACCCCAAAGTTTGGGACGCCTCTGTTTATAAGAACCTCGTTCACAGTACAAGTTCAACATCGCAGAAAGTGAAAAATGGATAAAGAAGTTGTGGTATTTACTTACAAAGCAATATCACTCAGCAATGAAATCTGTGTCATCAGGCCCTTAGCATCACAATGAGTGGATTCAGGTATGATTATTCTAAGTGAAATAAGTCACACAGAAAAAGAAACATCATAAGATATCAGTAATACACGGAATGTAAACTTGGCTACACAGGAACTGAATTACAGAACAGAACAGGGTCTCAAATTTAGAAAACCAACTTATTCTTGCTTAAGGGGAAAGGTGAGTTGGGGTGCTGCATAAAACCAGAGATTGAAATGAGCACAGATAAAGTTCCTTAAGCCAAATATGGAATAGACAAGAGCTACTCCTTGCTCAACGAAATGGACTCAAAACCCCATATTAAAAGCCTAAGAATATACCTGACTAGTAAGTATCGTAAAACCTATGGATTGCTATGTCTCCAAAAGAGAATCAAGCATGTGTACAGGGGCATAAACGCAGCAGTGATAGGATTGGAGAGGTTCGGTGAGCAAATGAAGACCCTTTGAAGTCATATTGCATGGTACCCATTACACGGGTCTCAACTCTCCAGGTTTAAGGTATTCTTCCTTCAGCTAAAACATGCATGTGGAACCCAAGTATGATCAACCATGTGAACGGGAGACGTGTTCAAATATGTCTCAGTTTTCCTCCCCTGGTACTCGGGTGCAACATTCCAGATGCTTTACTAACACTCTCCCCACTTGGAGAGTCAGCGCCTTTAACCTCCTGTTTGGCCCAGTTTGCAATTTCTGCGGAAGATGAACAGGAATAGCGAGAACCAATGAGAGGCTAGCTGGAGGTGTCTGGACGGGCAAATTTAACTCTCATTTCCCACCAGGAAGTGGAAATATCCAAAGGCTCAGTGTGCCGTGCCGGAACCAGATTAGGGCCTGAAGCCATCCTGCGGTGTTGCGGCCAGCTCAAAAGAAAGCGAGTTGAAGAAAGGAGCTCAGGGGCACTGTAATTCACAAACCTGCAGAGTTATAAATGACAGCTA
Organism: Stenella coeruleoalba; assembly: GCF_951394435.1. Taxonomy (NCBI): domain Eukaryota; kingdom Metazoa; phylum Chordata; class Mammalia; order Artiodactyla; family Delphinidae; genus Stenella; species Stenella coeruleoalba. The sequence goes on from NW_027646474.1 coordinate 94,688, forward strand.
TCGTCCAAAAATAGACTGAAGTAAGGCTGCCAAGAGGACTTGAAAGCGGGGCAGAATTGCAGGAAACCGATTTCAGGAGGTAGACTGGAATTGCATTGAAAGCATAGAAAAGAGGCAGAACGTCCACAATGATGCACTTGGCCAAAAAGGGCGTATGCGTTTTTTCCTGAATATATTCAGGAAAAAACGCATACGCCCTTTTTGGCCAACCAAGCAAGCTTGCAAAGGAAATCTGCACTACAATGAAGTCTCACTTCCCCCCGGTCAAAAGGGCCATCTGAAAAAAGTGTAAAATCCAGAAAGGCAGGACAGGCCATGGAGAACTGGGAGCCTTGTTATGCTGATGGGCGGGATGTAAATTGCCAACAGACACTCGGGAGAAGTGTATGGTGTTTCCTGAAACATCTAAAAAACAAAGCAACAGAGCCTAGGGCACTTCCACTTATGGTCCTATAGCTTAGGGAAATTAAAATCAAAAAGACACAGCCACCCCAAAGTTTGGGACGCCTCTGTTTATAAGAACCTCGTTCACAGTACAAGTTCAACATCGCAGAAAGTGAAAAATGGATAAAGAAGTTGTGGTATTTACTTACAAAGCAATATCACTCAGCAATGAAATCTGTGTCATCAGGCCCTTAGCATCACAATGAGTGGATTCAGGTATGATGATTCTAACTGAAATAAGTCACACAGAAAAAGAAACATCATAAGATATCAGTAATACACGGAATGTAAACTTGGCTACACAGGAACTGAATTACAGAACAGAACAGGGTCTCAAATTTAGAAAACCAACTTATACTTGCTTAAGGGGAAAGGTGAGTTGGGGTGCTGCATAAAACCAGAGATTGAAATGAGCACAGATAAAGTTCCTTAAGCCAAATATGGAATAGACAAGAGCTACTCCTTGCTCAACGAAATGGACTCAAAACCCCATATTAAACGCCTAAGAATATACCTGACTAGTAAGTATCGTAAAACCTATGGATTGCTATGTCTCCAAAAGAGAATCAAGCATGTGTACAGGGGCATAAACGCAGCAGTGATAGGATTGGAGAGGTTCGGTGAGCAAATGAAGACCCTTTGAAGTCATATTGCATGGTACCCATTACACGGGTCTCAACTCTCCAGGTTTAAGGTATTCTTCCTTCAGCTAAAACATGCATGTGGAACCCAAGTATGATCAACCATGTGAACGGGAGATGTGTTCAAATATGTCTCAGTTTTCCTCCCCTGGTACTCGGGTGCAACATTCCAGATGCTTTACTAACACTCTCCCCACTTGGAGAGTCAGCGCCTTTAACCTCCTGTTTGGCCCAGTTTGCAATTTCTGCGGAAGATGAACAGGAATAGCGAGAACCAATGAGAGGCTAGCTGGAGGTGTCTGGACGGGCAAATTTAACTCTCATTTCCCACCAGGAAGTGGAAATATCCAAAGGCTCAGTGTGCCGTGCCAGAACCAGATTAGGGCCTGAAGCCATCCTGCGGTGTTGCGGCCAGCTCAAAAGAAAGCGAGTTGAAGAAAGGAGCTCAGGGGCACTGTAATTCACAAACCTGCAGAGTTATAAATGACAGCTATCGTCCAAAAATAGACTGAAGTAAGGCTGCCAAGAGGACTTGAAAGCGGGGCAGAATTGCAGGAAACCGATTTCAGGAGGTAGACTGGAATTGCATTGAAAGCATAGAAAAGAGGCAGAACGTCCACAATGATGCACTTGGCCAAAAAGGGCGTATGCGTTTTTTCCTGAATATATTCAGGAAAAAACGCATACGCTCTTTTTGGCCAACCAAGCAAGCTTGCAAGGGAAATCTGCACTACAATGAAGTCTCACTTCCCCCCGGTCAAAAGGGCCATCTGAAAAAAGTGTAAAATCCAGAAAGGCAGGACAGGCCATGGAGAACTGGGAGCCTTGATATGCTGATGGGCGGGATGTAAATTGCCAACAGACACTCGGGAGAAGTGTATGGTGTTTCCTGAAACATCTAAAAAACAAAGCAACAGAGCCTAGGGCACTTCCACTTATGGTCCTATAGCTTAGGGAAATTAAAATCAAAAAGACACAGCCACCCCAAAGTTTGGGACGCCTCTGTTTATAAGAACCTCGTTCACAGTACAAGTTCAACATCGCAGAAAGTGAAAAATGGATAAAGAAGTTGTGGTATTTACTTACAAAGCAATATCACTCAGCAATGAAATCTGTGTCATCAGGCCCTTAGCATCACAATGAGTGGATTCAGGTATGATGATTCTAACTGAAATAAGTCACACAGAAAAAGAAACATCATAAGATATCAGTAATACACGGAATGTAAACTTGGCTACACAGGAACTGAATTACAGAACAGAACAGGGTCTCAAATTTAGAAAACCAACTTATTCTTGCTTAAGGGGAAAGGTGAGTTGGGGTGCTGCATAAAACCAGAGATTGAAATGAGCACAGATAAAGTTCCTTAAGCCAAATATGGAATAGACAAGAGCTACTCCTTGCTCAACGAAATGGACTCAAAACCCCATATTAAAAGCCTAAGAATATACCTGACTAGTAAGTATCGTAAAACCTATGGATTGCTATGTCTCCAAAAGAGAATCAAGCATGTGTACAGGGGCATAAACGCAGCAGTGATAGGATTGGAGAGGTTCGGTGAGCAAATGAAGACCCTTTGAAGTCATATTGCATGGTACCCATTACACGGGTCTCAACTCTCCAGGTTTAAGGTATTCTTCCTTCAGCTAAAACATGCATGTGGAACCCAAGTATGATCAACCATGTGAACGGGAGACGTGTTCAAATATGTCTCAGTTTTCCTCCCCTGGTACTCGGGTGCAACATTCCAGATGCTTTACTAACACTCTCCCCACTTGGAGAGTCAGCGCCTTTAACCTCCTGTTTGGCCCAGTTTGCAATTTCTGCGGAAGATGAACAGGAATAGCGAGAACCAATGAGAGGCTAGCTGGAGGTGTCTGGACGGGCAAATTTAACTCTCATTTCCCACCAGGAAGTGGAAATATCCAAAGGCTCAGTGTGCCGTGCCGGAACCAGATTAGGGCCTGAAGCCATCCTGCGGTGTTGCGGCCAGCTCAAAAGAAAGCGAGTTGAAGAAAGGAGCTCAGGGGCACTGTAATTCACAAACCTGCAGAGTTATAAATGACAGCTATCGTCCAAAAATAGACTGAAGTAAGGCTGCCAAGAGGACTTGAAAGCGGGGCAGAATTGCAGGAAACCGATTTCAGGAGGTAGACTGGAATTGCATTGAAAGCATAGAAAAGAGGCAGAACGTCCACAATGATGCACTTGGCCAAAAAGGGCGTATGCGTTTTTTCCTGAATATATTCAGGAAAAAACGCATACGCCCTTTTTGGCCAACCAAGCAAGCTTGCAAAGGAAATCTGCACTACAATGAAGTCTCACTTCCCCCCGGTCAAAAGGGCCATCTGAAAAAAGTGTAAAATCCAGAAAGGCAGGACAGGCCATGGAGAACTGGGAGCCTTGTTATGCTGATGGGCGGGATGTAAATTGCCAACAGACACTCGGGAGAAGTGTATGGTGTTTCCTGAAACATCTAAAAAACAAAGCAACAGAGCCTAGGGCACTTCCACTTATGGTCCTATAGCTTAGGGAAATTAAAATCAAAAAGACACAGCCACCCCAAAGTTTGGGACGCCTCTGTTTATAAGAACCTCGTTCACAGTACAAGTTCAACATCGCAGAAAGTGAAAAATGGATAAAGAAGTTGTGGTATTTACTTACAAAGCAATATCACTCAGCAATGAAATCTATGTCATCAGGCCCTTAGCAGCACAATGAGTGGGTTCAGGTATGATGATTCTAACTGAAATAAGTCACACAGAAAAAGAAACATCATAAGGTATCAGTAATACACGGAATGTAAACTTGGCTACACAGGAACTGAATTACAGAACAGAACAGGGTCTCAAATTTAGAAAACCAACTTATGCTTGCTTAAGGGGAAAGGTGAGTTGGGGTGCTGCATAAAACCAGAGATTGAAATGAGCACAGATAAAGTTCCTTAAGCCAAATATGGAATAGACAAGAGCTACTCCTTGCTCAACGAAATGGACTCAACACCGCATATTAAACGCGTAAGAATGTACCTGACTAGTAAGTATCGTAAAACCTATGGATTGCTATGTCTCCAAAAGAGAATCAAGCATGTGTACAGGGGCATAAACGCAGCAGTGATAGGATTGGAGAGGTTCGGTGAGCAAATGAAGACCCTTTGAAGTCATATTGCATGGTACCCATTACACGGGTCTCAACTCTCCAGGTTTAAGGTATTCTTCCTTCAGCTAAAACATGCATGTGGAACCCAAGTATGATCAACCATGTGAACGGGAGACGTGTTCAAATATGTCTCAGTTTTCCTCCCCTGGTACTCGGGTGCAACATTCCAGATGCTTTACTAACACTCTCCCCACTTGGAGAGTCAGCGCCTTTAACCTCCTGTTTGGCCCAGTTTGCAATTTCTGCGGAAGATGAACAGGAATAGCGAGAACCAATGAGAGGCTAGCTGGAGGTGTCTGGACGGGCAAATTTAACTCTCATTTCCCACCAGGAAGTGGAAATATCCAAAGGCTCAGTGTGCCGTGCCGGAACCAGATTAGGGCCTGAAGCCATCCTGCGGTGTTGCGGCCAGCTCAAAAGAAAGCGAGTTGAAGAAAGGAGCTCAGGGGCACTGTAATTCACAAACCTGCAGAGTTATAAATGACAGCTATCGTCCAAAAATAGACTGAAGTAAGGCTGCCAAGAGGACTTGAAAGCGGGGCAGAATTGCAGGAAACCGATTTCAGGAGGTAGACTGGAATTGCATTGAAAGCATAGGAAAAGAGGCAGAACGTCCACAATGATGCACTTGGCCAAAAAGGGCCTATGCGTTTTTTCCTGAATATATTCAGGAAAAAACGCATACGCCCTTTTTGGCCAACCAAGCAAGCTTGCAAAGGAAATCTGCACTACAATGAAGTCTCACTTCCCCCCGGTCAAAAGGGCCATCTGAAAAAAGTGTAAAATCCAGAAAGGCAGGACAGGCCATGGAGAACTGGGAGCCTTGTTATGCTGATGGGCGGGATGTAAATTGCCAACAGACACTCGGGAGAAGTGTATGGTGTTTCCTGAAACATCTAAAAAACAAAGCAACAGAGCCTAGGGCACTGCCACTTATGGTCCTATAGCTTAGGGAAATTAATATCAAAAAGACACAGCAACCCCAAAATTTGGGACGGCTCTTTTTACAGGAATCTCTTCTACGGCACAAGTTAAATATCCCAGAGAGCAAATAATGGATAAAGAAGTTGCGGTACTTCTGTACAACAGAATACCACTCAGCAATGAAATCTATGTCACCAGGCCCGTACCAGCATAATGAGTGGATTGAGGCACGATGATTCTAAGTGAAATAAGTCACACAGAAAAAGAAACATCATAAGGTATCACTAATACACGGAATGTGAACTTGGCTACACATGAACTGAATTACAAAACAGAACAGGGTCTCAAGTTTAGAAAACCAACTTATGCCTGCTTAAGGGGGAAGGTGAGTTGGGGTGCTGCATAAAAGCAGAGTTTGAAATTAGCACAGATACCGTTCCATAAGCCAAATATGTAATAGACAAGAGCTACCCCTTGCTCAACGAAATGGATTCAACAATGAGGTATCACCTCACACCTGGTAGAATAGGCATCATTGAAAATCTACAAACAAAAAATGCTGGAAAGGGTGTGGAGAAAAGGAACCCTCTTCCACTATTGTTGGGAATATAAATTGATACAGTCATTATGGAGAACAATATGGAATTTCTTAAGAAACTAACAATAGAATTACCATATGATACAGCAATCCCAGTACTGGACATATACCCAGACAAAACCATAAATCAAAAAGAGTCATTCACCGCAATGTTCATTGCATCACTATTTACAATATCGAGGTAATGGAAGCAACCTAAATGCCCACAGACAGACGAATGCATAAAGCTGTGGTACATATATAAAATGGAATATTACTAAGCCATGAAAAGGAATGAAATTGGGTCATTTGTAGAGACGTCGATGGATCTAGAGACTGTCATACAGAGTGAAGTAAGTCAGAAGGAGAAAAACAAATCTTGTATATTCATACATATATGTGGAACCTAGAAAAACTGTACAGATTAACCATTTTGCAAGGCATAAATAGAGCAACAGATGTAGACAACAAACGTATGGACAACAAGGGGGGAAAGCTGTTGGGGGGGTGGTGGTGGGAGGAGTTGAGAGACTGGGATTGGCATGTATACATTTATATGTATAAAATAGATAACCAATAAGAACCTGCTGTATAAAAATATAAAATAAAATTCAAAATTAAAAAGAAGTAAAATTTAAAAAATAAAACAGAAAAAACAATTATTCCCTGCACATACATGTATTTATATGAATAAATTATTTCCATGCTTATATCTGTAAATACAAAAAAGAGGAATAAAATCTACCTTGAACCAAAAACGAAAAAGAGAAAAAAAACACAGAACCCACCAGTTACACAGAGGAAAACCGTATCAGGGCACTTGCTCCAGTTGTAAACAATTCTGAAGTTGGTCAGTGGTGGGGAATCGTCTCCCATTCAGCCAGCAGCCCCCACGCAACAAGCGTCCTCATTGCAAAGCTGGGGCACCGTGCCGAGGCATCTGTGAGTAAACGTGAGCTGAGCCCCAGGCCAGTTGCTGCTGAACTATTCCCACCCGTCCCAGGTAAAACACCTGAATATATACAAGGACTTGAAAGCCTAGAGGAAGGGCCATAGAGCCACACGAGTGACAGCATGCCGGCCGACTTGGTGCCTGCAGGCCAGCCAGGATGGTCCTGGCCCTGGGTGCTCTTCTGGAAGATTTCCATTTCCCTGCCTGAGATACCCGTCCTGTCCCTGCCCCCACTGCTTTTTTCCTTCCTCACCTCTGCCCAGGGAGAAATTCCAGCAGCAGGTATGGGTGACACATCCTCTTCTTTAGCAGGTGGCAGCCTGGCAACTGCTGCAGAAAGTCCAGCAGAGCCCCACTCACACTGGGCCACCCACAAAGCCGTGGCCTCTCACTCCCTCCCACCAGCCCAGCCCCGAGACTGCTGACAGGGCAGAGAAAATGGCGTCAGGCATGGCTGCAGGGGCTCTTGCTGCCTGGAGTGGTATTTATATTGATCTCAACCCAGGCACACCTGGGGAGGGCTGGCCGGCACGGTAAGGCTGCCCAGGTCAGCCAATCATCACCCCTCAGGGGCTCACAGTTGCAGAAAATGGAACTTGCTGAACCGGCCAGGTCCAAGGAACAGGTGTGGGCTCCTGAGAGTCAGGATAGACAAGGGGCTGCAGCTTTGGCTTGTTTTCTAATCATTTTATCTGGCCCATGAGTGGGAGACAACTTCAAGAAAACCCTCTCCTAATGAGAGGAACCCAGGAGTCAGGGAGAGGAGGGGTGGGTGGTGGTTGGAGACAGAGGCCTGGTGCCCCGGGTGCAGTGGAAGTCTCTGGAAGACCAGGTGGAGGGAGGCCTCACGGAGTGATGCCCAGGGTCACAGACCTGTCGCAGCTGCTGTTTGTTAGTTCAAGTCCTGCTCTGAGGTGCTCTGTGTCAGCTCTGAGCGACAGGTGAGCTGGGGGTGCTCTGCAATGAGGGCTATGTGCACGGTTCCTGTGTGCCCAGCCCTGCCACGGTACCCGCAAGGGTAGCTCTGTATCCTGGGAGGGGCCTGACCACGAGAGCCCCGTGGGCTGGGGTGGGGGTGGGGTACCTGCCCAGGTGAGCTCCATATTCTGGGATTGGTCTGACCACGAGAGCCCCATGGGCTGCTGGGGACCTGGTAAAGGATGTCAGGACAGTCAGTGAAGCCACCGAGGATATACCTCCAGTTGCTCCTAATTCCTACACCCTGCTGGTCATTCTACCAACCACCAGGACATGGTATTCTGTATTAGTCTTCAATGATGCCTTCTTTTGTATTCCATTAGTCCCAGAGTCACAAGAAATTTTGGCTTGTGAGTGGCAGGACTCAACATACAACTAAAACAATACTTCCGGGCCGTCTGGCCCCAAGGGTGCAAAAATTCCCACACCATCTTTGGGGAAAGCTTAGCTAAAGACCTAAAAGTTCTACCTCTGGAAAAGGAAACCCTCCTTCAATATGCAGACGACATTCTGATCACCAGCCCTACTAAGGAGGCCTCTGAACTACCAAGCCAATAAAGGATAGAAGTTGTCCAAGAAAAAGCTCAAATATCACAGACTGCGGTGACCTGCCTGGGCTTCATTCTCACAGAAGGTCAGAGAAGCCCATCCCAGGAAAGGGAAGAAACCATTTTCAGCCTTACCCCTTTCTAAAACTAGAAGACAGCTTAGGGGTTCCTGGGGAGGCCAGGGTTTGCTGCTTCTGGATCCCTAACTACAGTCTACTAGCTGGGCCTCTATATGAAACACTGAAAGGAAAAGATGATGATCCTTTTGAATAGAATCCAGAAGTGGCCTTTCAAGAATGGAAAGAGCAGTCAATTCAGACCCTTGCCCTGGAACTCCCTAATTTAGCTAAACCCTTTGACCTTTACATTCCCGGTGAAAGGTGAATCGCCATTGGAGAATTAGTGCAAAAACTGGGACCACTTGAAATGGAACAATGCAAGAATGCCATCCAGGTAGGATAAACTACGGTCACTAAGGGGCTTGGCCCACTGCCACATCTGGCCAAGATACTGGCGGTATCTAAAAACCTGGAAATCAGCAGCCCAAAAGGCCACCTCCCTCCTAAGGGAAAAGGACCCCACGTGGTGATCCTAACCACCAACCATGCCCTGAAGTTGCAGGGTTCGCTCCGTGGGCACACCGACCTCGAGTGAGGAGGCCCTCCAACTCCAACATCCAGAGAGATAACCGGGGGCAACAGGGCACCATGACGACTCGTGTGAACATCACTTGACCTGGAGTTTCTCTCATAAAACAACAAGAGTGTGTCCCAAAAGAGTAGACTACTGCTTGCAGGACTTACTGCACCCAGAGGGGAGCTAATAATCTTGGCGGGGGAACAGTATACCACACTGTCACCATAGAAAAGCCTACAGACACCGTGATGATGGTGGCCAATAAGACCGGCTGGACTCCTGTTTACTTCAAAAGGCTGTTGACTCAGTAGCCATCATGGTCCTTGATCACCACTGACCCTGGACTGTCTGGGAGTTGAGCGGGCAGGGCTCTGACACCTGGTGCTGTTTGTACGTTAATTCAGGGGCCTAACTGAAGAAAGCGCAGACTACTGGTCAGAGCATCTAGGCTGGCAGAGACGGTCAGCCTAAGGTGGCCGAACAAATGTGGGGTGGGGTGAAACCGGCCCCCACAGCGTCTCTGCACATCTCTTTCCTGGACCCTTAAAGGTCATTAGAATCTATAACACTTCCAATGCTGGTGCTCAGGTGGACGAGCAGGGAGGCAGGTGTCCTGGGGACAATCAACGTCACCGGGAGGCTGCTGGGGAGAAGCTCTGACCCTCGCCCCAGGGTATGAGGGCTCCCAACTCAGCACTCAGCAGTTACAGAAGAAGGGTCTGCACCCTCAGCACTCCAAGAATGAGGAATGGGACAAAAGGCAGAGGAGGGGTTTGTCCCCAGCAAAGCCCATTAAAAATCCCTGGGAGATAAAAATAGAATCTGGGCAATAAAGTCAAGTCTAACCTTTTTTATCCTTTGTGCTTTGTCTAATTTCACGTGCTCCTAGGGTCCCGCATGCAGAGGTTCCACACCCGGCACTTCAGACCAGATTTCCTAGTGCAGAATGGCTGGGTCGACACCTCAGCTCCTGGGGCCCAGTGCAGACTCCACGATATAGAGCCTGAGCTACAGCCAACCTGGCCCTCGAGAGCTCCGCCGCCTCCCTCCCTCCCACTGACTCTGACAGGATCTCTACACAGCAGCCCAGCCCACAGCCCACGGGGTAGTGCATGCTCTCACCTCTCCATTCTCTGATCAAAATATAAAGTTTCCTTTGCTTGTGAACCAAACTCAGTCTCGATCTGTTGGCCCCAATGACACTGGGCAGGGGGACACTTGTTGGGGTCCACTCTGGAGGATCAGTAACAGAAATTGAGACTATTGTAACCTCAATGAACAGATGTGTGAGCCAAACTGTAGTTAACATAGAACAGTGTATAAGGCTCGGGTAAAATAAGATGTTTTTAACACTTCCATTTGATATTTCCATCACTTTTTATAAGCAAGTTCAGTGAAAAGGTTTGTCTTATTTGTCAGGTCAATATTAGAGAAACGAAGTGATTTCTTTCCAAGGATGTACAGCTAATAATCTTGGTTAAACCTTCAATCTTGTTTTAAATGCTTTTCCATTGAAAATGATACCTCTCTTTCAGCTCCCCCATTTCTGAGAAGTATAAAATCTTATAATTTATTATTACCAAAGGGGAAAGGTGGGAGGAGGGATAAATTAACAGTTTGGAATGAACACATACACACTGCTATGTATAAAATAGATCATCAACAAGGAACTACTGTATAGCACAGGGAACTACACTCAACATTTTGCAATAACCTATAAGGGGAAATAATCTGAAAAAGAATAGATATTTTTATTGACATCATCTATCAATGACAGTTAAAGTGTAGCCTAAGGGAAGCTGGTGGTGAGTGCTTCTGACCCTGAAGACTTCAATCATCTAAAGTTTGGACTCTGCCTACTTCCCAAGGCCCTTAATGAACATATGTGTAGCTGTAGCTTAAAAAATTCCCCAGTTTGGGTTTCGGGGAGACACTGATTTTGAAAAAGCCCTGGTGTTCTCCTTACATGAATGGGACTCTTCCTACTGCTAAAACATGTCTGTCACACCCAGAGGATGGTATACCGTCTGATCGGGAAGAGTTTGGAAAAGGCATCTCATCTCCTCATCTCCTGGTGCTCGGGTTCACCCCTCCAGCGTCTTTACTAACAGTCTCCCCACTTGGAGATGTCAGCACTGTCAACATCCTGTTGCGTACAGTTTGGAATTTGTCCAGAGGATGAAGCGGAAGGATGAGGAACAATGAGAGACAAGTCCTAGGTGTTCAGACAGGCACATGTCACTCTAATTTCCAATCAGGAAGACGAATTGACCAAAGGCTAGGGTTGCCCATGGAAACAGTATAGGGCTTGAGGAAATCCCGCTGCTTTGTGGCCAGTTCCCATAAACACGAGTTGAACAATGGAACTCAGGGGCAGTAAAATTCACAAAACTGCAGAGTTGAAAATATCCATCACTGAAAAATGTCTTGAGGAAAGTCAGAGAAAAGGACTTGTAAGCAAGGGAGAATGGCAGGAAAGGGATTTGAGGAGGTAGAAAGGACTCGCCATTAAGCACAAGAAAAGGAGCTGAACATTGCCAACATTGCCAACATTGCAGTTGGCCAAAAAGGGTGTATGCGTTCTTTTCTGTATATATTCAAGAAAAGGGCATACACTTTTTTAGCCAACCAAACAGGTGGGCACTGGAAGTCAATACTACAAAAGATATCACTTCGCATCAGTCAGAAGAGCCATCCTCATAAAGCGTAAACAACAGAAATGCAGGACAGGGCAACGAGAAGAGGGAGCCCTGTGAGACTTATAGTGGAAATGTATATTGCCAACGGCCATTCTGGAGAAGTGTATTGTGTTTACTAAAGCATCTAAAAAATGAGCTACAGAGCATAGGGCACTTGCACTCATGGGCGTATATCTTGGGAAAAACAAAAATCGAGAGGACACAGGCACCCCAATGTTTACCCCCTCTCTGTTTAAAAGATCCTCGACTAGGATATAACTTAAATGTCTCTGGAGGGAAAAAATGGATAGAGATGTGGTACTTAGGTAGAGTGGAATATTATTCAGCCTGGAAATCAATGAAATATGGCCAGTTGTAACGACTCCGGAGGAGTTACGTATGATCATTCTAAGTGACAGAATTCAAAAAGAAAAAGACACATATCATAAGATATCACTTAAAGGTGGAATCCAAAATGGCTACACATGAAATAAATTACAAAACAAAAACATAGTCAAATATGTAGAAAACACGCATAAGGCTGCTAAACGGGAAAGGTGGGGAGGGGTGAGGCATCATCCAGGAGGTTGAAATTAGCAAAGATACCATTCCAAATACCAAACTGATAATCAACAAAGCCTACACGGTAGCTAAAAGAACTGCACTCAGCACACTCAAGTCACCGGAAAAGAATATATACGACTGGTAAGAATCTGAAAAAGAATTTATTGATGTCTCTCTGTACGTGAATCAAGTGGATGTACAGCAGCAAGAAACAGAGCTTTGAAAATCAGCTGTAACCAATATAGTAATAAATTGAAAAAAATAAACGACAGAGAGACAGAGAAAACCTCTTACAACTTTTCCTCAGGGACGGTGATGCAACATGGATTGAACACATCTAGACCCACAGCAGGATGAGACATAAGGCTGGAAACTGTTTGCGCTAAGAGAAATGTGAGGTTGGGTGAGGAAATGCACACCCTTTAAAGTAATACTACCTGGTACCCATTCAATGGGTCCCAAATCTGCAGGTTCAAGGGATCTTCCTACAGCTAAAACATGCATGGAAAACCCAGAGGACTGTACACCATGTGATCGGGAGATGTGTCTATAATGCACCTCATTTATCCTCTCCTGGTGCTCCTGCTCACCATTCCAGCCACGCTACTTAGAATCTCCCCACTTGGAGAATCAGCACATTTAAACTTCTGTTTCACACATTTTGCAAATTGTGAGGAGGATGAACGGGAAGAGGGGGAACCAATGAGAGAAGAGTTGTAGGGGTTTGGACGGGCACATATCATTCTAATTTCCCATTAAGAGTAAGAATTAAAGGAAGGCTCAGCCTGCCTCGCCGGAGCCAAAATAGGGCCTGAAGCAATCCTGCGGGTTTGAGGCCAGCTCACAAAAGAGCAACTTAAAAAATGGAGCTCAGGGTCACTGCAATTCACAAACCTGCAGAGTTATAAATGAAAACTAACGTCCAAAAATATGTTGAGGTAAGGCAAAGAAGAGGATCTGAATGCAAGACAGAATTGCAAGAAACAGATTTCAAGAGATAGATTGGACTCGTCTTTAACGCACATGAAAAGCGGCAGAATTTCGACAATGATGCAGTTGGCCCAAAAGGGCGTATGCGTTTTTTCCTGATTATATCCAGGAAAAAACGCATACGCACTTTATGGGCAACGAAGCAAGCAAGCAATGCAAATGTGCACAACAAAGAAGTCTCACTTCCCACCGGTCAAAAGGGCCATCCTAAAAAATTGTAAAAACCAGAAATGCAGGACAGGCCATGGAGAACAGGGAGCCTTTATACGCTGATGGGCAGTGTGTGAACTGCCGAGAGCCACTCTGGAGAAGTGTATGGTGGTTCCTAAATCATCTAAAAAACAGAGCTACAGAGCATAGGACACTTCCAATCATGGGAGTATATCTAGGGAAGTCTAAAAATCAACAAGACACAAGCACACCACAGTTTAGGGCTACTCTGTTTACAAGAACCTCAACTTCAGTACACCTTAAATATCCCAGGAAAGAGAACAATGGATAAAGAAGATGTGGTACTTATGTACAATGGAATATCTCTTCACCATGAAATCAATGTAATAAGGCTAGTAGAAGGATAAAGAGTGGATTTAGGTCCGATAATACTACTTGAAATAAGTCAAACAGAAAGAGAAACATATCATAAGATATCACTTATAGAGGGAGGGTAAATATGGCTGCACAAGAAATGAATTACAGAACAGAACAGTGTCTCACATTTAGAAAACACACTTATGTCAGCTTAAGGGGAAAGGAGAGGTGGGGTGATGCATAAAACCAGAGTTTGAAATTAGCACAGATACCGTTCAATAAACCAAATAGGTATTAGACAAGATCTACACCTTGCTCAATGAACAGGCCTCAACACACCCTATACACCGCAGAGAAATATATCTGAGGAATAAGAATCTTAAAACCCATGTATTGATATATCTCCATAAGGGAATCAAGTGTGTGCAGAGCGGCACAAACACAGCAGTGAAAAGGAGCTAAACCCCATTATAGAAATAAATTTTAAAAACAAAACGCTGAAACAATGAAAGAGAGAAAAATTCTTACAAAATTCGCTCAGGGGCTGTGATGCAACCTGGATTGACCACATATAAACCCACAGCTGGATAAGACATAAGGCTGGACACTTGGGGCTGACAGGATTGATGAGCTTTGGTGAGCAACTGCCGAAAGTTTAATGCAATACTTCATGCTACTCAGTCCAAGGGTCCCAACACTCCAGGTTGAAGGGAATCTTCCTACAGCTAAACCATGCTTGGGAAACCCAGCGACTGGTATACCATATGATCGGGAAAGGTTTCTAAAACACACCTCATTTTTCCTCTCCTGGGGCTCCGGATCGACATTCCAGCCACTTTACTAACAACATCCCCACATGGAGTCAATGCCTTTAAGTTCTGGTATCGCACAGTCTGCAGTTAGTGCAGAGGATGAATGGGAATAGGGGGAACCAGTGAGAAACTAGCTGTAGCGGTTTCAATGGGCACATGTCACTCTAATATCACATCAGTAAGAAGAATTAACCAAAGGCACAGCAAGGTGCCCCAGAAGAAAAATAGGGCTTCAAGGAATCCTGTGGTTACGGGGCAAGACCACAAAAATAAGAGCTAAAAAATGGAGCTAAGGGCCACTGCAATTCAAAAACCTGCAGAGTTATAAAGGCCAACTATTTTTAAAAAATATATTGAGGTAAGGCTATGAAGAGGCATTGAAAGCAAGGCAGAATTGCAGGAAACCAATTTCAGGAGGTAGACTGGAATTGCATTGAAGGCATATGAAGAGAGTCAGAAACTCGACAATGATGCACTTGGCCAAAAAGGGCGTATGCGTTTTTTCCTGAATATATTCAGGAAAAAACGCATACGCACTTTTTGGCCAACCAAGCAAGCTTGCAAAGGAAATCTGCACTACAATGAAGTCTCACTTCCCCCCGGTCAAAAGGGCCATCTGAAAAAAGTGTAAAATCCATAAAGGCACGACAGGCCATGGAGAACTGGGAGCCTTCTTATGCTGATGGGCGGGATGTAAATTGCCAACAGCCACTCTGGAGAAGTGTATGGTGTTTCCTGAAACATCTAAAAAACAAAGCAACAGAGCCTAGGGCACTTCCACTTATGGTCCTATAGCTTAGGGAAATTAAAATCAAAAAGACACAGCCACCCCAAAGTTTGGGACGGCTCTGTTTACAAGAACCTCGTTTACGGTACAAGTTCAATATCACAGAAAGTGAAAAATGGATAAAGAACTTGTGTTACTTACGTACAATACAATATCACTCAGCAATGAAATCTATGTCATCAGGCCCGTAGCAGCATAATGAGTGGATTCAGGTATGATGATTCGAACTGAAATAAGTCACACAGAAAAGAAACATCATAAGGTATCACTAATACACAGAATGTGAACTTGGCTACACATGAACTGAATTACAAAACAGAACAGTGTCTCAAGTTTAGAAAACCAACTTACGCTTGCTTAAGGGGGAAGGTGAGTTGGGGTGCTGCATAAAACCAGAGATTGAAATGAGCACAGATAAAGTTCCTTAAGCCAAATATGGAATAGACAAGAGCTACTCCTTGCTCAACGAAATGGACTCAACACCCCATATTAAACGCCTAAGAATGTACCTGACTAGTAAGTATCTTAAAACCTATGGATTGCTATGTCTCCGAAAGAGAATCAAGCGTGTGTACAGGGGCATAAACGCAGCAGTGATAGGATTGGAGAGGTTCGGTGAGCAAATGAAGATCCTTTGAAGTCATATTGCATGGTACCCATTCCACGGGTCTCAACTCTCCAGGTTTAAGGTATTCTTCCTTCAGCTAAAACATGCATGTGGAACCCAGAGTATGATCAACCATGTGAACGGGAGACGTGTTCAAATATGTCTCAGTTTTCCTACCCTGGTACTCGGGTGCAACATTCCAGACGCTTTACTAACACTCTCCCGACTTGGAGAGTCAGTCCCTTTAACCTCCTGTTTGGCCCAGTTTGCAATTTCTGCGGAAGATGAACAGGAATAGCGAGAACCAATGAGAGGCTAGCTGGAGGTGTCTGGACGGGCAAATTTAACTCTCATTTCTCACCAGGAAGAGGAATTAACCAAAGGCTCAGCATGCCGGGCCGGAACCAGATTAGGGCCTGAAGCCATCCTGCGGTGTTGCGGCCAGCTCAAAAGAAAGCGAGTTGAAGAAAGGAGCTCAGGGTCTCTGTAATTCACAAACCTGCAGAGTTATAAATGACAGCTATCGTCCAAAAATAGACTGAAGTAAGGCTGCCAAGAGGACTTGAAAGTGGGGCAGAATTGCAGGATACCGATTTCAGGAGGTAGACTGGAATTGCATTGAAAGCATAGGAAAAGAGGCAGAACGTCCACAATGATGCACTTTGCCAAAAGGGCATATGCGTTTTTTCCTGAATATATTCAGGAAAAAACGCATACGCCCTTTTTGGCCAACCAAGCAAGCTTGCAAAGGAAATCTGCACTACAATGAAGTCTCACTTCCCCCCGGTCAAAAGGGCCATCAGAATAAAGTGTAAAATCCAGAAAGGCAGGACAGGCCAAGGAGAACTGGGAGCCTTGTTATGCTAATGGGCGGGATGTAAATTGCCAACAGACACTCAGGAGAAGTGTATGGTGTTTCCTGAAACATCTAAAAAACAAAGCAACAGAGCCTAGGGCACTTCCACTTATGGTCCTATAGCTTAGGGAAATTAAAATCAAAAAGACACAGCCACCCCAAAGTTTGGGACGCCTCTGTTTACAAGAACCTCGTTCACAGTACAAGTTCAACATCGCAGAAAGTGAAAAATGGATAAAGAAGTTGTGGTATTTACTTACAAAGCAATATCACTCAGCAATGAAATCTGTGTCATCAGGCCCTTAGCATCACAATGAGTGGATTCAGGTATGATGATTCTAACTGAAATAAGTCACACAGAAAAAGAAACATCATAAGATATCAGTAATACACGGAATGTAAACTTGGCTACACAGGAACTGAATTACAGAACAGAACAGGGTCTCAAATTTAGAAAACCAACTTATACTTGCTTAAGGGGAAAGGTGAGTTGGGGTGCTGCATAAAACCAGAGATTGAAATGAGCACAGATAAAGTTCCTTAAGCCAAATATGGAATAGACAAGAGCTACTCCTTGCTCAACGAAATGGACTCAAAACCCCATATTAAACGCCTAAGAATATACCTGACTAGTAAGTATCGTAAAACCTATGGATTGCTATGTCTCCAAAAGAGAATCAAGCATGTGTACAGGGGCATAAACGCAGCAGTGATAGGATTGGAGAGGTTCGGTGAGCAAATGAAGACCCTTTGAAGTCATATTGCATGGTACCCATTACACGGGTCTCAACTCTCCAGGTTTAAGGTATTCTTCCTTCAGCTAAAACATGCATGTGGAACCCAAGTATGATCAACCATGTGAACGGGAGACGTGTTCAAATATGTCTCAGTTTTCCTCCCCTGGTACTCGGGTGCAACATTCCAGATGCTTTACTAACACTCTCCCCACTTGGAGAGTCAGCGCCTTTAACCTCCTGTTTGGCCCAGTTTGCAATTTCTGCGGAAGATGAACAGGAATAGCGAGAACCAATGAGAGGCTAGCTGGAGGTGTCTGGACGGGCAAATTTAACTCTCATTTCCCACCAGGAAGTGGAAATATCCAAAGGCTCAGTGTGCCGTGCCGGAACCAGATTAGGGCCTGAAGCCATCCTGCGGTGTTGCGGCCAGCTCAAAAGAAAGCGAGTTGAAGAAAGGAGCTCAGGGGCACTGTAATTCACAAACCTGCAGAGTTATAAATGACAGCTATCGTCCAAAAATAGACTGAAGTAAGGCTGCCAAGAGGACTTGAAAGCGGGGCAGAATTGCAGGAAACCGATTTCAGGAGGTAGACTGGAATTGCATTGAAAGCATAGAAAAGAGGCAGAACGTCCACAATGATGCACTTGGCCAAAAAGGGCGTATGCGTTTTTTCCTGAATATATTCAGGAAAAAACGCATACGCCCTTTTTGGCCAACCAAGCAAGCTTGCAAAGGAAATCTGCACTACAATGAAGTCTCACTTCCCCCCGGTCAAAAGGGCCATCTGAAAAAAGTGTAAAATCCAGAAAGGCAGGACAGGCCATGGAGAACTGGGAGCCTTGATATGCTGATGGGCGGGATGTAAATTGCCAACAGACACTCGGGAGAAGTGTATGGTGTTTCCTGAAACATCTAAAAAACAAAGCAACAGAGCCTAGGGCACTTCCACTTATGGTCCTATAGCTTAGGGAAATTAAAATCAAAAAGACACAGCCACCCCAAAGTTTGGGACGCCTCTGTTTACAAGAACCTCGTTCACAGTACAAGTTCAACATCGCAGAAAGTGAAAAATGGATAAAGAAGTTGTGGTATTTACTTACAAAGCAATATCACTCAGCAATGAAATCTGTGTCATCAGGCCCTTAGCATCACAATGAGTGGATTCAGGTATGATGATTCTAACTGAAATAAGTCACACAGAAAAAGAAACATCATAAGATATCAGTAATACACGGAATGTAAACTTGGCTACACAGGAACTGAATTACAGAACAGAACAGGGTCTCAAATTTAGAAAACCAACTTATTCTTGCTTAAGGGGAAAGGTGAGTTGGGGTGCTGCATAAAACCAGAGATTGAAATGAGCACAGATAAAGTTCCTTAAGCCAAATATGGAATAGACAAGAGCTACTCCTTGCTCAACGAAATGGACTCAAAACCCCATATTAAAAGCCTAAGAATATACCTGACTAGTAAGTATCGTAAAACCTATGGATTGCTATGTCTCCAAAAGAGAATCAAGCATGTGTACAGGGGCATAAACGCAGCAGTGATAGGATTGGAGAGGTTCGGTGAGCAAATGAAGACCCTTTGAAGTCATATTGCATGGTACCCATTACACGGGTCTCAACTCTCCAGGTTTAAGGTATTCTTCCTTCAGTTAAAACATGCATGTGGAACCCAAGTATGATCAACCATGTGAACGGGAGACGTGTTCAAATATGTCTCAGTTTTCCTCCCCTGGTACTCGGGTGCAACATTCCAGATGCTTTACTAACACTCTCCCCACTTGGAGAGTCAGCGCCTTTAACCTCCTGTTTGGCCCAGTTTGCAATTTCTGCGGAAGATGAACAGGAATAGCGAGAACCAATGAGAGGCTAGCTGGAGGTGTCTGGACGGGCAAATTTAACTCTCATTTCCCACCAGGAAGTGGAAATATCCAAAGGCTCAGTGTGCCGTGCCGGAACCAGATTAGGGCCTGAAGCCATCCTGCGGTGTTGCGGCCAGCTCAAAAGAAAGCGAGTTGAAGAAAGGAGCTCAGGGGCACTGTAATTCACAAACCTGCAGAGTTATAAATGACAGCTATCGTCCAAAAATAGACTGAAGTAAGGCTGCCAAGAGGACTTGAAAGCGGGGCAGAATTGCAGGAAACCGATTTCAGGAGGTAGACTGGAATTGCATTGAAAGCATAGAAAAGAGGCAGAACGTCCACAATGATGCACTTGGCCAAAAAGGGCGTATGCGTTTTTTCCTGAATATATTCAGGAAAAAACGCATACGCCCTTTTTGGCCAACCAAGCAAGCTTGCAAAGGAAATCTGCACTACAATGAAGTCTCACTTCCCCCCGGTCAAAAGGGCCATCTGAAAAAAGTGAAAAATCCAGAAAGGCAGGACAGGCCATGGAGAACTGGGAGCCTTGTTATGCTGATGGGCGGGATGTAAATTGCCAACAGACACTCGGGAGAAGTGTATGGTGTTTCCTGAAACATCTAAAAAACAAAGCAACAGAGCCTAGGGCACTTCCACTTATGGTCCTATAGCTTAGGGAAATTAAAATCAAAAAGACACAGCCACCCCAAAGTTTGGGACGGCTCTGTTTACAAGAACCTCGTTTACGGTACAAGTTCAATATCGCAGAAAGTGAAAAATGGATAAAGAACCTGTGGTACTTACGTACAATGCAATATCACTCAGCAATGAAATCTATGTCATCAGGCCAGTAGCAGCATAATGAGTGGATTCAGGTATGATGATTCGAACTGAAATAAGTCACACAGAAAAGAAACATCATAAGGTATCACTAATACACAGAATGTGAACTTGGCTACACATGAACTGAATTACAAAACAGAACAGTGTCTCAAGTTTAGAAAACCAACTTACGCTTGCTTAAGGGGGAAGGTGAGTTGGGGTGCTGCATAAAACCAGAGATTGAAATGAGCACAGATAAAGTTCCTTAAGCCAAATATGGAATAGACAAGAGCTACTCCTTGCTCAACGAAATGGACTCAAAACCCCATATTAAACGCCTAAGAATGTACCTGACTAGTAAGTATCTTAAAACCTATGGATTGCTATGTCTCCGAAAGAGAATCAAGCGTGTGTACAGGGGCATAAACGCAGCAGTGATAGGATTGGAGAGGTTCGGTGAGCAAATGAAGACCCTTTGAAGTCATATTGCATGGTACCCATTCCACGGGTTTCAACTACCCAGGTTTAAGGTATTCTTCCTTCAGCTAAAACATGCATGTGGAACCCCGAGTATGATCAACCGTGTGAACGGGAGACGTGTTCAAATATGTCTCAGTTTTCCTCCCCTGGTACTCGGGTGCAACATTCCAGACCCTTTACTAACACTCTCCCGACTTGGAGAGTCAGTCCCTTTAACCTCCTGTTTGGCCCAGTTTGCAATTTCTGTGGAAGATGAACAGGAATAGCGAGAACCAATGAGAGGCTAGCTGCAGGTGTTCGGACGGGCAAATTTAACTCTCATTTCCCACCAGGAAGAGGAATTAACCAAAGGCTCAGCATGCCGGGCCGGAACCAGATTAGGGCCTGAAGCCATCCTGCGGTGTTGCGGCCAGGTCACAAGAAAGCGAGTTGAAGAAAGGAGCTCAGGGGCACTGTAATTCACAAACCTGCAGAGTTATAAATGACAGCTATCGTCCAAAATATACTGAAGTAAGGCTGCCAAGAGGACTTGAAAGCGGGGCAGAATTGCAGGAAACCGATTTCAGGAGGTAGACTGGAATTGCATTGAAAGCATAGGAAAAGAGGCAGAACGTCCACAATGATGCACTTGGCCAAAAAGGGCGTATGCGTTTTTTCCTGAATATATTCAGGAAAAAACGCATACGCCCTTTTTGGCCAACCAAGCAAGCTTGCAAAGGAAATCTGCACTACAATGAAGTCTCACTTCCCCCTGGTCAAAAGGGCCATCTGAAAAAAGTGTAAAATCCAGAAAGGCAGGACAGGCCATGGAGAACTGGGAGCCTTGTTATGCTGATGGGCGGGATGTAAATTGCCAACAGACACTCGGGAGAAGTGTATGGTGTTTCCTGAAACATCTAAAAAACAAAGCAACAGAGCCTAGGGCACTGCCACTTACGGTCCTATAGCTTAGGGAAATTAAAATCAAAAAGACACAGCCACCCCAAAGTTTGGAACGGCTCTGTTTACAAGAACCTCGTTTACAGTACAAGTTCAACATCGCAGAAAGTGAAAAATGGATAAAGAAGTTGTGGTATTTACTTACAAAGCAATATCACTCAGCAATGAAATCTGTGTCATCAGGCCCTTAGCATCACAATGAGTGGATTCAGGTATGATGATTCTAACTGAAATAAGTCACACAGAAAAAGAAACATCATAAGATATCAGTAATACACGGAATGTAAACTTGGCTACACAGGAACTGAATTACAGAACAGAACAGGGTCTCAAATTTAGAAAACCAACTTATACTTGCTTAAGGGGAAAGGTGAGTTGGGGTGCTGCATAAAACCAGAGATTGAAATGAGCACAGATAAAGTTCCTTAAGCCAAATATGGAATAGACAAGAGCTACTCCTTGCTCAACGAAATGGACTCAAAACCCCATATTAAACGCCTAAGAATATACCTGACTAGTAAGTATCGTAAAACCTATGGATTGCTATGTCTCCAAAAGAGAATCAAGCATGTGTACAGGGGCATAAACGCAGCAGTGATAGGATTGGAGAGGTTCGGTGAGCAAATGAAGACCCTTTGAAGTCATATTGCATGGTACCCATTACACGGGTCTCAACTCTCCAGGTTTAAGGTATTCTTCCTTCAGCTAAAACATGCATGTGGAACCCAAGTATGATCAACCATGTGAACGGGAGACGTGTTCAAATATGTCTCAGTTTTCCTCCCCTGGTACTCGGGTGCAACATTCCAGATGCTTTACTAACACTCTCCCCACTTGGAGAGTCAGCGCCTTTAACCTCCTGTTTGGCCCAGTTTGCAATTTCTGCGGAAGATGAACAGGAATAGCGAGAACCAATGAGAGGCTAGCTGGAGGTGTCTGGACGGGCAAATTTAACTCTCATTTCCCACCAGGAAGTGGAAATATCCAAAGGCTCAGTGTGCCGTGCCGGAACCAGATTAGGGCCTGAAGCCATCCTGCGGTGTTGCGGCCAGCTCAAAAGAAAGCGAGTTGAAGAAAGGAGCTCAGGGGCACTGTAATTCACAAACCTGCAGAGTTATAAATGACAGCTATCGTCCAAAAATAGACTGAAGTAAGGCTGCCAAGAGGACTTGAAAGCGGGGCAGAATTGCAGGAAACCGATTTCAGGAGGTAGACTGGAATTGCATTGAAAGCATAGAAAAGAGGCAGAACGTCCACAATGATGCACTTGGCCAAAAAGGGCGTATGCGTTTTTTCCTGAATATATTCAGGAAAAAACGCATACGCCCTTTTTGGCCAACCAAGCAAGCTTGCAAAGGAAATCTGCACTACAATGAAGTCTCACTTCCCCCCGGTCAAAAGGGCCATCTGAAAAAAGTGTAAAATCCAGAAAGGCAGGACAGGCCATGGAGAACTGGGAGCCTTGATATGCTGATGGGCGGGATGTAAATTGCCAACAGACACTCGGGAGAAGTGTATGGTGTTTCCTGAAACATCTAAAAAACAAAGCAACAGAGCCTAGGGCACTTCCACTTATGGTCCTATAGCTTAGGGAAATTAAAATCAAAAAGACACAGCCACCCCAAAGTTTGGGACGCCTCTGTTTACAAGAACCTCGTTCACAGTACAAGTTCAACATCGCAGAAAGTGAAAAATGGATAAAGAAGTTGTGGTATTTACTTACAAAGCAATATCACTCAGCAATGAAATCTGTGTCATCAGGCCCTTAGCATCACAATGAGTGGATTCAGGTATGATGATTCTAACTGAAATAAGTCACACAGAAAAAGAAACATCATAAGATATCAGTAATACACGGAATGTAAACTTGGCTACACAGGAACTGAATTACAGAACAGAACAGGGTCTCAAATTTAGAAAACCAACTTATTCTTGCTTAAGGGGAAAGGTGAGTTGGGGTGCTGCATAAAACCAGAGATTGAAATGAGCACAGATAAAGTTCCTTAAGCCAAATATGGAATAGACAAGAGCTACTCCTTGCTCAACGAAATGGACTCAAAACCCCATATTAAAAGCCTAAGAATATACCTGACTAGTAAGTATCGTAAAACCTATGGATTGCTATGTCTCCAAAAGAGAATCAAGCATGTGTACAGGGGCATAAACGCAGCAGTGATAGGATTGGAGAGGTTCGGTGAGCAAATGAAGACCCTTTGAAGTCATATTGCATGGTACCCATTACACGGGTCTCAACTCTCCAGGTTTAAGGTATTCTTCCTTCAGTTAAAACATGCATGTGGAACCCAAGTATGATCAACCATGTGAACGGGAGACGTGTTCAAATATGTCTCAGTTTTCCTCCCCTGGTACTCGGGTGCAACATTCCAGATGCTTTACTAACACTCTCCCCACTTGGAGAGTCAGCGCCTTTAACCTCCTGTTTGGCCCAGTTTGCAATTTCTGCGGAAGATGAACAGGAATAGCGAGAACCAATGAGAGGCTAGCTGGAGGTGTCTGGACGGGCAAATTTAACTCTCATTTCCCACCAGGAAGTGGAAATATCCAAAGGCTCAGTGTGCCGTGCCGGAACCAGATTAGGGCCTGAAGCCATCCTGCGGTGTTGCGGCCAGCTCAAAAGAAAGCGAGTTGAAGAAAGGAGCTCAGGGGCACTGTAATTCACAAACCTGCAGAGTTATAAATGACAGCTATCGTCCAAAAATAGACTGAAGTAAGGCTGCCAAGAGGACTTGAAAGCGGGGCAGAATTGCAGGAAACCGATTTCAGGAGGTAGACTGGAATTGCATTGAAAGCATAGAAAAGAGGCAGAACGTCCACAATGATGCACTTGGCCAAAAAGGGCGTATGCGTTTTTTCCTGAATATATTCAGGAAAAAACGCATACGCCCTTTTTGGCCAACCAAGCAAGCTTGCAAAGGAAATCTGCACTACAATGAAGTCTCACTTCCCCCCGGTCAAAAGGGCCATCTGAAAAAAGTGAAAAATCCAGAAAGGCAGGACAGGCCATGGAGAACTGGGAGCCTTGTTATGCTGATGGGCGGGATGTAAATTGCCAACAGACACTCGGGAGAAGTGTATGGTGTTTCCTGAAACATCTAAAAAACAAAGCAACAGAGCCTAGGGCACTTCCACTTATGGTCCTATAGCTTAGGGAAATTAAAATCAAAAAGACACAGCCACCCCAAAGTTTGGGACGCCTCTGTTTATAAGAACCTCGTTCACAGTACAAGTTCAACATCGCAGAAAGTGAAAAATGGATAAAGAAGTTGTGGTATTTACTTACAAAGCAATATCACTCAGCAATGAAATCTGTGTCATCAGGCCCTTAGCATCACAATGAGTGGATTCAGGTATGATGATTCTAACTGAAATAAGTCACACAGAAAAAGAAACATCATAAGATATCAGTAATACACGGAATGTAAACTTGGCTACACAGGAACTGAATTACAGAACAGAACAGGGTCTCAAATTTAGAAAACCAACTTATGCTTGCTTAAGGGGACAGGTGAGTTGGGGTGCTGCATAAAACCAGAGATTGAAATGAGCACAGATAAAGTTCCTTAAGCCAAATATGGAATAGACAAGAGCTACTCCTTGCTCAACGAAATGGACTCAAAACCCCATATTAAACGCCTAAGAATATACCTGACTAGTAAGTATCGTAAAACCTATGGATTGCTATGTCTCCAAAAGAGAATCAAGCATGTGTACAGGGGCATAAACGCAGCAGTGATAGGATTGGAGAGGTTCGGTGAGCAAATGAAGACCCTTTGAAGTCATATTGCATGGTACCCATTACACGGGTCTCAACTCTCCAGGTTTAAGGTATTCTTCCTTCAGCTAAAACATGCATGTGGAACCCAAGTATGATCAACCATGTGAACGGGAGACGTGTTCAAATATGTCTCAGTTTTCCTCCCCTGGTACTCGGGTGCAACATTCCAGATGCTTTACTAACACTCTCCCCACTTGGAGAGTCAGCGCCTTTAACCTCCTGTTTGGCCCAGTTTGCAATTTCTGCGGAAGATGAACAGGAATAGCGAGAACCAATGAGAGAGTAGCTGGAGGTGTCTGGACGGGCAAATTTAACTCTAATTTCCCACCAGGAAGTGGAAATATCCAAAGGCTCAGTGTGCCGTGCCGGAACCAGATTAGGGCCTGAAGCCATCCTGCGGTGTTGCGGCCAGCTCAAAAGAAAGCGAGTTGAAGAAAGGAGCTCAGGGGCACTGTAATTCACAAACCTGCAGAGTTATAAATGACAGCTATCGTCCAAAAATAGACTGAAGTAAGGCTGCCAAGAGGACTTGAAAGCGGGGCAGAATTGCAGGAAACCGATTTCAGGAGGTAGACTGGAATTGCATTGAAAGCATAGAAAAGAGGCAGAACGTCCACAATGATGCACTTGGCCAAAAAGGGCGTATGCGTTTTTTCCTGAATATATTCAGGAAAAAACGCATACGCTCTTTTTGGCCAACCAAGCAAGCTTGCAAAGGAAATCTGCACTACAATGAAGTCTCACTTCCCCCCGGTCAAAAGGGCCATCTGAAAAAAGTGTAAAATCCAGAAAGGCAGGACAGGCCATGGAGAACTGGGAGCCTTGATATGCTGATGGGCGGGATGTAAATTGCCAACAGACACTCGGGAGAAGTGTATGGTGTTTCCTGAAACATCTAAAAAACAAAGCAACAGAGCCTAGGGCACTTCCACTTATGGTCCTATAGCTTAGGGAAATTAAAATCAAAAAGACACAGCCACCCCAAAGTTTGGGACGGCTCTGTTTACAAGAACCTCGTTTACAGTACAAGTTCAACATCGCAGAAAGTGAAAAATGGATAAAGAAGTTGTGGTATTTACTTACAAAGCAATATCACTCAGCAATGAAATCTATGTCATCAGGCCCTTAGCATCACAATGAGTGCATTCAGGTATGATGATTCTAACTGAAATAAGTCACACAGAAAAAGAAACATCATAAGATATCAGTAATACACGGAATGTAAACTTGGCTACACAGGAACTGAATTACAGAGCAGAACAGGGTCTCAAATTTAGAAAACCAACTTATGCTTGCTTAAGGGTAAAGGTGAGTTGGGGTGCTGCATAAAACCGGAGATTGAAATGAGCACAGATAAAGTTCCTTAAGCCAAATATGGAATAGACAAGAGCTACTCCTTGCTCAACGAAATGGACTCAACACCGCATATTAAACGCCTAAGAATGTACCTGACTAGTAAGTATCGTAAAACCTATGGATTGCTATGTCTCCAAAAGAGAATCAAGCATGTGTACAGGGGCATAAACGCAGCAGTGATAGGATTGGAGAGGTTCGGTGAGCAAATGAAGACCCTTTGAAGTCATATTGCATGGTACCCTTTACACGGGTCTCAACTCTCCAGGTTTAAGGTATTCTTCCTTCAGCTAAAACATGCATGTGGAACCCAAGTATGATCAACCATGTGAACGGGAGACGTGTTCAAATATGTCTCAGTTTTCCTCCCCTGGTACTCGGGTGCAACATTCCAGACGCTTTACTAACACTCTCCCGACTTGGAGAGTCAGTCCCTTTAACCTCCTGTTTGGCCCAGTTTGCAATTTCTGCGGAAGATGAACAGGAATAGCGAGAACCAATGAGAGGCTAGCTGGAGGTGTCTGAACGGGCAAATTTAACTCTCATTTCCCACCAGGAAGAGGAATTAACCAAAGGCTCAGCATGCCGTGCCAGAACCAGATTAGGGCCTGAAGCCTTCCTGCGGTGTTGCGGCCAGCTCAAAAGAAAGCGAGTTGAAGAAAGGAGCTCAGGGGCACTGTAATTCACAAACCTGCAGAGTTATAAATGACAGCTATCGTCCAAAAATAGACTGAAGTAAGGCTGCCAAGAGGACTTGAAAGCGGGGCAGAATTGCAGGAATCCGATTTCAGGAGGTAGACTGGAATTGCATTGAAAGCATAGGAAAAGAGGCAGAACGTCCACAATGATGCACTTGGCCAAAAAGGGCGTATGCGTTTTTTCGTGAATATATTCAGGAAAAAACGCATACGCACTTTTTGGCCAACCAAGCAAGCTTGCAAAGGAAATCTGCACTACAATGAAGTCTCACTTCCCCCCGGTCAAAAGGGCCATCTGAAAAAAGTGTAAAATCCAGAAAGGCAGGACAGGTCATGGAGAACTGGGAGCCTTGTTATGCTGATTGGCGGGATGTAAATTGCCAACAACCACTCGGGAGAAGTGTATGGTGTTTCCTGAAACATCTAAAAAACAAAGCAACAGAACCTAGGGCACTTCCACTTATGGTCCTATAGCTTAGGGAAATTAAAATCAAAAAGACACAGCCACCCCAAAGTTTGGAACGTCTCTGTTTAGAAGAATCTCATTTACAGTACAAGTTCAACATCGCAGAAAGTGAAAAATGGATAAAGAAGTTGTGGTATTTACTTACAAAGCAATATCACTCAGCAATGAAATCTGTGTCATCAGGCGCATAGCAGCACAATGAGTGGATTCAGGTATGATGATTCTAACTGAAATAAGTCACACAGAAAAAGAAACATCATAAGATATCAGTAATACACAGAATGGAAACTTGGCTACACAGGAACTGAATTACAGAACAGAACAGGGTCTCAAATTTAGAAAACCAACTTATGCTTGCTTAAGGGTAAAGGTGAGTTGGGGTGCTGCATAAAACCAGAGATTGAAATGAGCACAGATAAAGTTCCTTAAGCCAAATATGGAATAGACAAGAGCTACTCCTTGCTCAACGAAATGGACTCAACACCGCATATTAAACGCCTAAGAATGTACCTGACTAGTAAGTATCTTAAAACCTATGCATTGCTATGTCTCCGAAAGAGAATCAAGCATGTGTACAGGGGCATAAACGCAGCAGTGATAGGATTGGAGAGGTTCGGTGAGCAAATGAAGACCCTTTGAAGTCATATTGCATGGTACCCATTACACGGGTTTCAACTACCCAGGTTTAAGGTATTCTTCCTTCAGCTAAAACATGCATGTGGAACCTAGAGTATGATCAACCATGTGATCGGGAGACGTGTTCAAATATGTCTCAGTTTTCGTACCCTGGTACTCGGGTGCAACATTCCAGACGCTTTACTAACACTCTCCCGACTTGGAGAGTCAGTCCCTTTAACCTCCTGTTTGGCCCAGTTTGCAATTTCTGCGGAAGATGAACAGGAATAGCGAGAACCAATGAGAGAGTAGCTGGAGGTGTCTGGACGGGCAAATTCAACTCTCATTTCCCACCAGGAAGAGGAATTAACCAAAGGCTCAGCGTGCCGTGCCGGAACCAGATTAGGGCCTGAAGCCATCCTGCGGTGTTGCGGCCAGCTCAAAAGAAAGCGAGTTGAAGAAAGGAGCTCAGGGGCACTGTAATTCACAAACCTGCAGAGTTATAAATGACAGCTATCGTCCAAAAATATACTGAAGTAAGGTTGCCAAGAGGACTTGAAAGCGGGGCAGAATTGCAGGAAACCGATTTCAGGAGGTAGACTGGAATTGCATTGAAAGCATAGGAAAAGAGGCAGAACGTCCACAATGATGCACTTGGCCAAAAAGGGCCTATGCGTTTTTTCCTGAATATATTCAGGAAAAAACGCATACGCCCTTTTTGGCCAACCAAGCAAGCTTGCAAAGGAAATCTGCACTACAATGAAGTCTCACTTCTCCCCGGTCAAAAGGGCCATCTGAAAAAAGTGTAAAATCCAGAAAGGCAGGACAGGCCATGGAGAACTGGGAGCCTTGTTATGCTGATGGGCGGGATGTAAATTGCCAACAGACACTCAGGAGAAGTGTATGGTGTTTCCTGAAACATCTAAAAAACAAAGCAACAGAGCCTAGGGCACTGCCACTTATGGTCCTATAGCTTAGGGAAATTAATATCAAAAAGACACAGCAACCCCAAAATTTGGGACGGCTCTTTTTACAGGAATCTCTTCTACGGCACAAGTTAAATATCCCAGAGAGCAAATAATGGATAAAGAAGTTGCGGTACTTCTGTACAACAGAATACCACTCAGCAATGAAATCTATGTCACCAGGCCCGTACCAGCATAATGAGTGGATTGAGGCACGATGATTCTAAGTGAAATAAGTCACACAGAAAAAGAAACATCATAAGGTATCACTAATACACGGAATGTGAACTTGGCTACACATGAACTGAATTACAAAACAGAACAGGGTCTCAAGTTTAGAAAACCAACTTATGCCTGCTTAAGGGGGAAGGTGAGTTGGGGTGCTGCATAAAAGCAGAGTTTGAAATTAGCACAGATACCGTTCCATAAGCCAAATATGTAATAGACAAGAGCTACCCCTTGCTCAACGAAATGGATTCAACAATGAGGTATCACCTCACACCTGGTAGAATAGGCATCATTGAAAATCTACAAACAAAAAATGCTGCAAAGGGTGTGGAGAAAAGGAACCCTCTTCCACTATTGTTGGGAATATAAATTGATACAGTCATTATGGAGAACAATATGGAATTTCTTAAGAAACTAACAATAGAATTACCATATGATACAGCAATCCCAGTACTGGACATATACCCAGACAAAACCATAAATCAAAAAGAGTCATTCACCGCAATGTTCATTGCATCACTATTTACAATATCGAGGTAATGGAAGCAACCTAAATGCCCACAGACAGACGAATGCATAAAGCTGTGGTACATATATAAAATGGAATATTACTAAGCCATGAAAAGGAATGAAATTGGGTCATTTGTAGAGACGTCGATGGATCTAGAGACTGTCATACAGAGTGAAGTAAGTCAGAAAGAGAAAAACAAATCTTGTATATTCATGCATATATGTGGAACCTAGAAAAACTGTACAGATTAACCATTTTGCAAGGCATAAATAGAGCAACAGATGTAGACAACAAACGTATGGACAACAAGGGGGGAAAGCTGTTGGGGGGGTGGTGGTGGGAGGAGTTGAGAGACTGGGATTGGCATGTATACATTTATATGTATAAAATAGATAACCAATAAGAACCTGCTGTATAAAAATATAAAATAAAATTCAAAATTAAAAAGAAGTAAAATTTAAAAAATAAAACAGAAAAAACAATTATTCCCTGCACATACATGTATTTATATGAATAAATTATTTCCATGCTTATATCTGTAAATACAAAAAAGAGGAATAAAATCTACCTTGAACCAAAAACGAAAAAGAGAAAAAAAACACAGAACCCACCAGTTACACAGAGGAAAACCGTATCAGGGCACTTGCTCCAGTTGTAAACAATTCTGAAGTTGGTCAGTGGTGGGGAATCGTCTCCCATTCAGCCAGCAGCCCCCACGCAACAAGCGTCCTCATTGCAAAGCTGGGGCACCGTGCCGAGGCATCTGTGAGTAAACGTGAGCTGAGCCCCAGGCCAGTTGCTGCTGAACTATTCCCACCCGTCCCAGGTAAAACACCTGAATATATACAAGGACTTGAAAGCCTAGAGGAAGGGCCATAGAGCCACACGAGTGACAGCATGCCGGCCGACTTGGTGCCTGCAGGCCAGCCAGGATGGTCCTGGCCCTGGGTGCTCTTCTGGAAGATTTCCATTTCCCTGCCTGAGATACCCGTCCTGTCCCTGCCCCCACTGCTTTTTTCCTTCCTCACCTCTGCCCAGGGAGAAATTCCAGCAGCAGGTATGGGTGACACATCCTCTTCTTTAGCAGGTGGCAGCCTGGCAACTGCTGCAGAAAGTCCAGCAGAGCCCCACTCACACTGGGCCACCCACAAAGCCGTGGCCTCTCACTCCCTCCCACCAGCCCAGCCCCGAGACTGCTGACAGGGCAGAGAAAATGGCGTCAGGCATGGCTGCAGGGGCTCTTGCTGCCTGGAGTGGTATTTATATTGATCTCAACCCAGGCACACCTGGGGAGGGCTGGCCGGCACGGTAAGGCTGCCCAGGTCAGCCAATCATCACCCCTCAGGGGCTCACAGTTGCAGAAAATGGAACTTGCTGAACCGGCCAGGTCCAAGGAACAGGTGTGGGCTCCTGAGAGTCAGGATAGACAAGGGGCTGCAGCTTTGGCTTGTTTTCTAATCATTTTATCTGGCCCATGAGTGGGAGACAACTTCAAGAAAACCCTCTCCTAATGAGAGGAACCCAGGAGTCAGGGAGAGGAGGGGTGGGTGGTGGTTGGAGACAGAGGCCTGGTGCCCCGGGTGCAGTGGAAGTCTCTGGAAGACCAGGTGGAGGGAGGCCTCACGGAGTGATGCCCAGGGTCACAGACCTGTCGCAGCTGCTGTTTGTTAGTTCAAGTCCTGCTCTGAGGTGCTCTGTGTCAGCTCTGAGCGACAGGTGAGCTGGGGGTGCTCTGCAATGAGGGCTATGTGCACGGTTCCTGTGTGCCCAGCCCTGCCACGGTACCCGCAAGGGTAGCTCTGTATCCTGGGAGGGGCCTGACCACGAGAGCCCCGTGGGCTGGGGTGGGGGTGGGGTACCTGCCCAGGTGAGCTCCATATTCTGGGATTGGTCTGACCACGAGAGCCCCATGGGCTGCTGGGGACCTGGTAAAGGATGTCAGGACAGTCAGTGAAGCCACCGAGGATATACCTCCAGTTGCTCCTAATTCCTACACCCTGCTGGTCATTCTACCAACCACCAGGACATGGTATTCTGTATTAGTCTTCAATGATGCCTTCTTTTGTATTCCATTAGTCCCAGAGTCACAAGAAATTTTGGCTTGTGAGTGGCAGGACTCAACATACAACTAAAACAATACTTCCGGGCCGTCTGGCCCCAAGGGTGCAAAAATTCCCACACCATCTTTGGGGAAAGCTTAGCTAAAGACCTAAAAGTTCTACCTCTGGAAAAGGAAACCCTCCTTCAATATGCAGACGACATTCTGATCACCAGCCCTACTAAGGAGGCCTCTGAACTACCAAGCCAATAAAGGATAGAAGTTGTCCAAGAAAAAGCTCAAATATCACAGACTGCGGTGACCTGCCTGGGCTTCATTCTCACAGAAGGTCAGAGAAGCCCATCCCAGGAAAGGGAAGAAACCATTTTCAGCCTTACCCCTTTCTAAAACTAGAAGACAGCTTAGGGGTTCCTGGGGAGGCCAGGGTTTGCTGCTTCTGGATCCCTAACTACAGTCTACTAGCTGGGCCTCTATATGAAACACTGAAAGGAAAAGATGATGATCCTTTTGAATAGAATCCAGAAGTGGTCTTTCAAGAATGGAAAGAGCAGTCAATTCAGACCCTTGCCCTGGAACTCCCTAATTTAGCTAAACCCTTTGACCTTTACATTCCCGGTGAAAGGTGAATCGCCATTGGAGAATTAGTGCAAAAACTGGGACCACTTGAAATGGAACAATGCAAGAATGCCATCCAGGTAGGATAAACTACGGTCACTAAGGGGCTTGGCCCACTGCCACATCTGGCCAAGATACTGGCGGTATCTAAAAACCTGGAAATCAGCAGCCCAAAAGGCCACCTCCCTCCTAAGGGAAAAGGACCCCACGTGGTGATCCTAACCACCAACCATGCCCTGAAGTTGCAGGGTTCGCTCCGTGGGCACACCGACCTCGAGTGAGGAGGCCCTCCAACTCCAACATCCAGAGAGATAACCGGGGGCAACAGGGCACCATGACGACTCGTGTGAACATCACTTGACCTGGAGTTTCTCTCATAAAACAACAAGAGTGTGTCCCAAAAGAGTAGACTACTGCTTGCAGGACTTACTGCACCCAGAGGGGAGCTAATAATCTTGGCGGGGGAACAGTATACCACACTGTCACCATAGAAAAGCCGACAGACACCGTGATGATGGTGGCCAATAAGACCGGCTGGACTCCTGTTTACTTCAAAAGGCTGTTGACTCAGTAGCCATCATGGTCCTTGGTCACCACTGACCCTGGACTGTCTGGGAGTTGAGCGGGCAGGGCTCTGACACCTGGTGCTGTTTGTACGTTAATTCAGGGGCCTAACTGAAGAAAGCGCAGACTACTGGTCAGAGCATCTAGGCTGGCAGAGACAGTCAGCCTAAGGTGGCCGAACAAATGTGGGGCGGGGTGAAACCGGCCCCCACAGCGTCTCTGCACATCTCTTTCCTGGACCCTTAAAGGTCATTAGAATCTATAACACTTCCAATGCTGGTGCTCAGGTGGACGAGCAGGGAGGCAGGTGTCCTGGGGACAATCAACGTCACCGGGAGGCTGCTGGGGAGAAGCTCTGACCCTCGCCCCAGGGTATGAGGGCTCCCAACTCAGCACTCAGCAGTTACAGAAGAAGGGTCTGCACCCTCAGCACTCCAAGAATGAGGAACGGGACAAAAGGCAGAGGAGGGGTTTGTCCCCAGCAAAGCCCATTAAAAATCCCTGGGAGATAAAAATAGAATCTGGGCAATAAAGTCAAGTCTAACCTTTTTTATCCTTTGTGCTTTGTCTAATTTCACGTGCTCCTAGGGTCCCGCATGCAGAGGTTCCACACCCGGCACTTCAGACCAGATTTCCTAGTGCAGAATGGCTGGGTCGACACCTCAGCTCCTGGGGCCCAGTGCAGACTCCACGATATAGAGCCTGAGCTACAGCCAACCCGGCCCTCG
The DNA here is from genome assembly GCF_951394435.1 of Stenella coeruleoalba. Lineage (NCBI taxonomy): Eukaryota > Metazoa > Chordata > Mammalia > Artiodactyla > Delphinidae > Stenella > Stenella coeruleoalba. Next base: position 128,816 of record NW_027646474.1, read on the forward strand.
AGAGCTCCGCCGCCTCCCTCCCTCCCACTGACTCTGACAGGATCTCTACACAGCAGCCCAGCCCACAGCCCACAGGGTAGTGCATGCTCTCACCTCTCCATTCTCTGATCAAAATATAAAGTTTCCTTTGCTTGTGAACCAAACTCAGTCTCGATCTGTTGGCCCCAATGACACTGGGCAGGGGGACACTTGTTGGGGTCCACTCTGGAGGATCAGTAACAGAAATTGAGACTATTGTAACCTCAATGAACAGATGTGTGAGCCAAACTGTAGTTAACATAGAACAGTGTATAAGGCTCGGGTAAAATAAGATGTTTTTAACACTTCCATTTGATATTTCCATCACTTTTTATAAGCAAGTTCAGTGAAAAGGTTTGTCTTATTTGTCAGGTCAATATTAGAGAAACGAAGTGATTTCTTTCCAAGGATGTACAGCTAATAATCTTGGTTAAACCTTCAATCTTGTTTTAAATGCTTTTCCATTGAAAATGATACCTCTCTTTCAGCTCCCCCATTTCTGAGAAGTATAAAATCTTATAATTTATTATTACCAAAGGGGAAAGGTGGGAGGAGGGATAAATTAACAGTTTGGAATTAACACATACACACTGCTATGTATAAAATAGATCATCAACAAGGAACTACTGTATAGCACAGGGAACTACACTCAACATTTTGCAATAACCTATAAGGGGAAATAATCTGAAAAAGAATAGATATTTTTATTGACATCATCTATCAATGACAGTTAAAGTGTAGCCTAAGGGAAGCTGGTGGTGAGTGCTTCTGACCCTGAAGACTTCAATCATCTAAAGTTTGGACTCTGCCTACTTCCCAAGGCCCTTAATGAACATATGTGTAGCCGTAGCTTAAAAAATTCCCCAGTTTGGGTTTCGGGGAGACACTGATTTTGAAAAAGCCCTGGTGTTCTCCTTACATGAATGGGACTCTTCCTACTGCTAAAACATGTCTGTCACACCCAGAGGATGGTATACCGTCTGATCGGGAAGAGTTTGGAAAAGGCATCTCATCTCCTCATCTCCTGGTGCTCGGGTTCACCCCTCCAGCGTCTTTACTAACAGTCTCCCCACTTGGAGATGTCAGCACTGTCAACATCCTGTTGCGTACAGTTTGGAATTTGTCCAGAGGATGAAGCGGAAGGATGAGGAACAATGAGAGACAAGTCCTAGGTGTTCAGACAGGCACATGTCACTCTAATTTCCAATCAGGAAGACGAATTGACCAAAGGCTAGGGTTGCCCACGGAAACAGTATAGGGCTTGAGGAAATCCCGCTGCTTTGTGGCCAGTTCCCATAAACACGAGTTGAACAATGGAACTCAGGGGCAGTAAAATTCACAAAACTGCAGAGTTGAAAATATCCATCACTGAAAAATGTCTTGAGGAAAGTCAGAGAAAAGGACTTGTAAGCAAGGGAGAATGGCAGGAAAGGGATTTGAGGAGGTAGAAAGGACTCGCCATTAAGCACAAGAAAAGGAGCTGAACATTGCCAACATTGCAGTTGGCCAAAAAGGGTGTATGCGTTCTTTTCTGTATATATTCAAGAAAAGGGCATACACTTTTTTAGCCAACCAAACAGGTGGGCACTGGAAGTCAATACTACAAAAGATATCACTTCGCATCAGTCAGAAGAGCCATCCTCATAAAGCGTAAACAACAGAAATGCAGGACAGGGCAACGAGAAGAGGGAGCCCTGTGAGACTTATAGTGGAAATGTATATTGCCAACGGCCATTCTGGAGAAGTGTATTGTGTTTACTAAAGCATCTAAAAAATGAGCTACAGAGCATAGGGCACTTGCACTCATGGGCGTATATCTTGGGAAAAACAAAAATCGAGAGGACACAGGCACCCCAATGTTTACCCCCTCTCTGTTTAAAAGATCCTCGACTAGGATATAACTTAAATGTCTCTGGAGGGAAAAAATGGATAGAGATGTGGTACTTAGGTAGAGTGGAATATTATTCAGCCTGGAAATCAATGAAATATGGCCAGTTGTAACGACTCCGGAGGAGTTACGTATGATCATTCTAAGTGACAGAATTCAAAAAGAAAAAGACACATATCATAAGATATCACTTAAAGGTGGAATCCAAAATGGCTACACATGAAATAAATTACAAAACAAAAACATAGTCAAATATGTAGAAAACACGCATAAGGCTGCTAAACGGGAAAGGTGGGGAGGGGTGAGGCATCATCCAGGAGGTTGAAATTAGCAAAGATACCATTCCAAATACCAAACTGATAATCAACAAGGCCTACACGGTAGCTAAAAGAACTGCACTCAGCACACTCAAGTCACCGGAAAAGAATATATACGACTGGTAAGAATCTGAAAAAGAATTTATTGATGTCTCTCTGTACGTGAATCAAGTGGATGTACAGCAGCAAGAAACAGAGCTTTGAAAATCAGCTGTAACCAATATAGTAATAAATTGAAAAAAATAAACGACAGAGAGACAGAGAAAACCTCTTACAACTTTTCCTCAGGGACGGTGATGCAACATGGATTGAACACATCTAGACCCACAGCAGGATGAGACATAAGGCTGGAAACTGTTTGCGCTAAGAGAAATGTGAGGTTGGGTGAGGAAATGCACACCCTTTAAAGTAATACTACCTGGTACCCATTCAATGGGTCCCAAATCTGCAGGTTCAAGGGATCTTCCTACAGCTAAAACATGCATGGAAAACCCAGAGGACTGTACACCATGTGATCGGGAGATGTGTCTAAAATGCACCTCATTTATCCTCTCCTGGTGCTCCTGTTCACCATTCCAGCCACGCTACTTAGAATCTCCCCACTTGGAGAATCAGCACATTTAAACTTCTGTTTCACACATTTTGCAAATTGTGAGGAGGATGAACGGGAAGAGGGGGAACCAATGAGAGAAGAGTTGTAGGGGTTTGGACGGGCACATATCACTCTAATTTCCCATTAAGAATAAGAATTAAAGAAAGGCTCAGCCTGCCTCGCCGGAGCCAAAATAGGGCCTGAAGCAATCCTGCGGGTTTGAGGCCAGCTCACAAAAGAGCAACTTAAAAAATGGAGCTCAGGGTCACTGCAATTCACAAACCTGCAGAGTTATAAATGAAAACTAACGTCCAAAAATATGTTGAGGTAAGGCAAAGAAGAGGATCTGAATGCAAGACAGAATTGCAAGAAACAGATTTCAAGAGATAGATTGGACTCGTCTTTAACGCACATGAAAAGCGGCAGAATTTCGACAATGATGCCGTTGGCCCAAAAGGGCGTATGCGTCTTTTCCTGATTATATCCAGGAAAAAACGCATACGCACTTTATGGGCAACGAAGCAAGCAAGCAATGCAAATGTGCACAACAAAGAAGTCTCACTTCCCACCGGTCAAAAGGGCCATCCTAAAAAATTGTAAAAACCAGAAATGCAGGACAGGCCATGGAGAACAGGGAGCCTTTATACGCTGATGGGCAGTGTGTGAACTGCCGAGAGCCACTCTGGAGAAGTGTATGGTGGTTCCTAAATCATCTAAAAAACAGAGCTACAGAGCATAGGACTCTTCCAATCATGGGAGTATATCTAGGGAAGTCTAAAAATCAACAAGACACAAGCACACCACAGTTTAGGGCTACTCTGTTTACAAGAACCTCAACTTCAGTACACCTTAAATATCCCAGGAAAGAGAACAATGGATAAAGAAGATGTGGTACTTATGTACAATGGAATATCTCTTCACCATGAAATCAATGTAATAAGGCTAGTAGAAGGATAAAGAGTGGATTTAGGTCCGATAATACTACTTGAAATAAGTCAAACAGAAAAAGAAACATATCATAAGATATCACTTATAGAGGGAGGGTAAATATGGCTGCACAAGAAATGAATTACAGAACAGAACAGTGTCTCACATTTAGAAAACACACTTATGTCAGCTTAAGGGGAAAGGAGAGGTGGGGTGATGCATAAAACCAGAGTTTGAAATTAGCACAGATACCGTTCAATAAACCAAATAGGTATTAGACAAGATCTACACCTTGCTCAATGAACTGGCCTCAACACACCCTATACACCGCAGAGAAATATATCTGAGGAATAAGAATCTTAAAACCCATGTATTGATATATCTCCATAAGGGAATCAAGTGTGTGCAGAGCGGCACAAACACAGCAGTGAAAATGAGCTAAACCCCGTTATAGAAATAAATTTTAAAAACAAAACGCTGAAACAATGAAAGAGAGAAAAATTCTTACAAAATTCGCTCAGGGGCTGTGATGCAACCTGGATTGACCACATATAAACCCACAGCTGGATAAGACATAAGGCTGGACACTTGGGGCTGACAGGATTGGTGAGCTTTGGTGAGCAACTGCCGAAAGTTTAATGCAATACTTCATGCTACTCAGTCCAAGGGTCCCAACACTCCAGGTTGAAGGGAATCTTCCTACAGCTAAACCATGCTTGGGAAACCCAGCGACTGGTATACCATATGATCGGGAAAGGTTTCTAAAACGCACCTCATTTTTCCTCTCCTGGGGCTCCGGATCGACATTCCAGCCGCTTTACTAACAACATCCCCACATGGAGTCAATGCCTTTAAGTTCTGGTATCGCACAGTCTGCAGTTAGTGCAGAGGATGAATGGGAATAGGGGGAACCAGTGAGAAACTAGCTGTAGCGGTTTCAATGGGCACATGTCACTCTAATATCACATCAGTAAGAAGAATTAACCAAAGGCACAGCAAGGTGCCCCAGAAGAAAAATAGGGCTTCAAGGAATCCTGTGGTTACGGGGCAAGACCACAAAAATAAGAGTTAAAAAATGGAGCTAAGGGCCACTGCAATTCAAAAACCTGCAGAGTTATAAAGGCCAACTATTTTTAAAAAATATATTTAGGTAAGGCTATGAAGAGGCACTGAAAGCAAGGCAGAACTGCAGGAAACCGATTTCAGGAGGTAGACTGGAATTGCATTGAAAACATATGAAGAGAGTCAGAAACTCGACAATGATGCACTTGGCCAAAAAGGGCGTATGTGTTTTTCCTGAATATATTCAGGAAAAAACGCATACGCACTTTTTGGCCAACCAAGCAAGCTTGCAAAGGAAATCTGCACTACAATGAAGTCTCACTTCCACCTGGTCAAAAGGGCCATCTGAAAAAAGTGTAAAATCCATAAAGGTACGACAGGCCATGGAGAACTGGGAGCCTTCTTATGCTGATGGGCGGGATGTAAATTGCCAACAGACACTCTGGAGAAGTGTATGGTGTTTCCTGAAACATCTAAAAAACAAAGCAACAGAGCCTAGGGCACTTCCACTTATGGTCCTATAGCTTAGGGAAATTAAAATCAAAAAGACACAGCCACCCCAAAGTTTGGGACGGCTCTGTTTACAAGAACCTCGTTTACCGTACAAGTTCAATATCGCAGAAAGTGAAAAATGGATAAAGAACTTGTGGTACTTACATACAATGCAATATCACTAAGCAATGAAATCTATGTCATCAGGCCCGTAGCAGCATAATGAGTGGATTCAGGTATGATGATTCGAACTGAAATAAGTCACACAGAAAAGAAACATCATAAGGTGTCACTAATGCACAGAATGTGAACTTGGCTACACATGAACTGAATTACAAAACAGAACAGTGTCTCAAGTTTAGAAAACCAACTTATGATTGCTTAACGGGGAAGGTGAGTTGGGGTGCTGCATAAAACCAGAGATTGAAATGAGCACAGATAAAGTTCCTTAAGCCAAATATGGAATAGACAAGAGCTACTCCTTGCTCAACGAAATGGACTCAACACCCCATATTAAACGCCTAAGAATGTACCTGACTAGTAAGTATCTTAAAACCTATGGATTGCTATGTCTCCAAAAGAAAATCAAGCGTGTGTACAGGGGCATAAACGCAGCAGTGATAGGATTGGAGAGGTTCGGTGAGCAAATGAAGACCCTTTGAAGTCATATTGCATGGTACCCATTACACGGGTCTCAACTCTCCAGGTTTAAGGTATTCATCCTTCAGCTAAAACATGCATGTGGAACCCAGAGTATGATCAACCATGTGAACGGGAGACGTGTTCAAATATGTCTCAGTTTTCCCCCCCTGGTACTCGGGTGCAACATTCCAGACGCTTTACTAACACACTCCCGTCTTGGAGAGTCAGTCCCTTTAACCTCCTGTTTGGCCCAGTTTGCAATTTCAGCGGAAGATGTACAGGAATAGGGAGAACCAATGAGAGGCTAGCTGGAGGTGTCTGGACGGGCAAATTTAACTCTAATTTCCCACCAGGAAGAGGAATTAACCAAAGGCTCAGCATGCCGGGCCGGAACCAGATTAGGGCCTGAAGCCATCCTGCGGTGTTGCGGCCAGGTCACAAGAAAGCGAGTTGAAGAAAGGAGCTCAGGGGCACTGTAATTCACAAACCTGCAGAGTTATAAATGACAGCTATCGTCCAAAAATAGACTGAAGTAAGGCAGCCAAGAGGACTTGAAAGTGGGGCAGAATTGCAGGAAACTGATTTCAGGAGGTAGACTGAAATTGCATTGAAAGCATAGGAAAAGAGGCAGAACGTCCACAATGATGCACTTGGCCAAAAAGGGCGTATGCGTTTTTTCCTGAATATATTCAGGAAAAAACGCATGCGCCCTTTTTGGCCAACCAAGCAAGCTTGCAAAGGAAATCTGCACTACAATGAAGTCTCACTTCCCCCCCGCCCCCCGGTCAAAAGGGCCATCTGAAAAAAGTGTAAAATCCAGAAAGGCAGGACAGGCCATGGAGAACTGGGAGCCTTGTTATGCTGATGGGCGGGATGTAAATTGCCAACAGACACTCGGGAGAAGTGTATGGTGTTTCCTGAAACATCTAAAAAACAAAGCAACAGAGCCTAGGGCACTTCCACTTATGGTCCTATAGCTTAGGGAAATGAAAATCAAAAAGACACAGCCACCCCAAAGTTTGGAACGGCTCTGTTTACAAGAACCTCGTTTACAGTACAAGTTCAACATCGCAGAAAGTGAAAAATGGATAAAGAAGTTGTGGTATTTACTTACAAAGCAATATCACTCAGCAATGAAATCTATGTCATCAGGCCCTTAGCATCACAATGAGTGCATTCAGGTATGATGATTCTAACTGAAATAAGTCACACAGAAAAAGAAACATCATAAGATATCAGTAATACACGGAATGTAAACTTGGCTACACAGGAACTGAATTACAGAGCAGAACAGGGTCTCAAATTTAGAAAACCAACTTATGCTTGCTTAAGGGTAAAGGTGAGTTGGGGTGCTGCATAAAACCAGAGATTGAAATGAGCACAGATAAAGTTCCTTAAGTCAAATATGGAATAGACAAGAGCTACTCCTTGCTCAACGAAATGGACTCAACACCGCATATTAAACGCCTAAGAATGTACCTGACTAGTAAGTATCGTAAAACCTATGGATTGCTATGTCTCCAAAAGAGAATCAAGCATGTGTACAGGGGCATAAACGCAGCAGTGATAGGATTGGAGAGGTTCGGTGAGCAAATGAAGACCCTTTGAAGTCATATTGCATGGTACCCTTTACACGGGTCTCAACTCTCCAGGTTTAAGGTATTCTTCCTTCAGCTAAAACATGCATGTGGAACCCAAGTATGATCAACCATGTGAACGGGAGACGTGTTCAAATATGTCTCAGTTTTCCTCCCCTGGTACTCGGGTGCAACATTCCAGACGCTTTACTAACACTCTCCCGACTTGGAGAGTCAGTCCCTTTAACCTCCTGTTTGGCCCAGTTTGCAATTTCTGCGGAAGATGAACAGGAATAGCGAGAACCAATGAGAGGCTAGCTGGAGGTGTCTGAACGGGCAAATTTAACTCTCATTTCCCACCAGGAAGAGGAATTAACCAAAGGCTCAGCATGCCGTGCCAGAACCAGATTAGGGCCTGAAGCCATCCTGCGGTGTTGCGGCCAGCTCAAAAGAAAGCGAGTTGAAGAAAGGAGCTCAGGGGCACTGTAATTCACAAACCTGCAGAGTTATAAATGACAGCTATCGTCCAAAAATAGACTGAAGTAAGGCTGCCAAGAGGACTTGAAAGCGGGGCAGAATTGCAGGAATCCGATTTCAGGAGGTAGACTGGAATTGCATTGAAAGCATAGGAAAAGAGGCAGAACGTCCAAAATGATGCACTTGGCCAAAAAGGGCGTATGCGTTTTTTCCTGAATATATTCAGGAAAAAACGCATGCGCCCTTTTTGGCCAACCAAGCAAGCTTGCAAAGGAAATCTGCACTACAATGAAGTCTCACTTCCCCCCGGTCAAAAGGGCCATCTGAAAAAACTGTAAAATCCAGAAAGGCAGGACAGGCCATGGAGAACTGGGAGCCTTGTTATGCTGATTGGCGGGATGTAAATTGCCAACAACCACTCGGGAGAAGTGTATGGTGTTTCCTGAAACATCTAAAAAACAAAGCAACATAACCTAGGGCACTTCCACTTATGGTCCTATAGCTTAGGGAAATTAAAATCAAAAAGACACAGCCACCCCAAAGTTTGGAACGTCTCTGTTTAGAAGAATCTCATTTACAGTACAAGTTCAACATCGCAGAAAGTGAAAAATGGATAAAGAAGTTGTGGTATTTACTTACAAAGCAATATCACTCAGCAATGAAATCTGTGTCATCAGGCCCATAGCAGCACAATGAGTGGATTCAGGTATGATGATTCTAACTGAAATAAGTCACACAGAAAAAGAAACATCATAAGATATCAGTAATACACAGAATGGAAACTTGGCTACACAGGAACTGAATTACAGAACAGAACAGGGTCTCAAATTTAGAAAACCAACTTATGCTTGCTTAAGGGTAAAGGTGAGTTGGGGTGCTGCATAAAACCAGAGATTGAAATGAGCACAGATAAAGTTCCTTAAGCCAAATATGGAATAGACAAGAGCTACTCCTTGCTCAACGAAATGGACTCAACACCGCATATTAAACGCCTAAGAATGTACCTGACTAGTAAGTATCTTAAAACCTATGCATTGCTATGTCTCCGAAAGAGAATCAAGCATGTGTACAGGGGCATAAACGCAGCAGTGATAGGATTGGAGAGGTTCGGTGAGCAAATGAAGACCCTTTGAAGTCATATTGCATGGTACCCATTACACGGGTTTCAACTACCCAGGTTTAAGGTATTCTTCCTTCAGCTAAAACATGCATGTGGAACCTAGAGTATGATCAACCATGTGATCGGGAGACGTGTTCAAATATGTCTCAGTTTTCGTACCCTGGTACTCGGGTGCAACATTCCAGACGCTTTACTAACACTCTCCCGACTTGGAGAGTCAGTCCCTTTAACCTCCTGTTTGGCCCAGTTTGCAATTTCTGCGGAAGATGAACAGGAATAGCGAGAACCAATGAGAGAGTAGCTGGAGGTGTCTGGACGGGCAAATTCAACTCTCATTTCCCACCAGGAAGAGGAATTAACCAAAGGCTCAGCGTGCCGTGCCGGAACCAGATTAGGGCCTGAAGCCATCCTGCGGTGTTGCAGCCAGCTCAAAAGAAAGCGAGTTGAAGAAAGGAGCTCAGGGGCACTGTAATTCACAAACCTGCAGAGTTATAAATGACAGCTATCGTCCAAAAATATACTGAAGTAAGGTTGCCAAGAGGACTTGAAAGCGGGGCAGAATTGCAGGAAACCGATTTCAGGAGGTAGACTGGAATTGCATTGAAAGCATAGGAAAAGAGGCAGAACGTCCACAATGATGCACTTGGCCAAAAAGGGCCTATGCGTTTTTTCCTGAATATATTCAGGAAAAAACGCATACGCCCTTTTTGGCCAACCAAGCAAGCTTGCAAAGGAAATCTGCACTACAATGAAGTCTCACTTCTCCCCGGTCAAAAGGGCCATCTGAAAAAAGTGTAAAATCCAGAAAGGCAGGACAGGCCATGGAGAACTGGGAGCCTTGTTATGCTGATGGGCGGGATGTAAATTGCCAACAGACACTCAGGAGAAGTGTATGGTGTTTCCTGAAACATCTAAAAAACAAAGCAACAGAGCCTAGGGCACTGCCACTTATGGTCCTATAGCTTAGGGAAATTAATATCAAAAAGACACAGCAACCCCAAAATTTGGGACTGCTCTTTTTACAGGAATCTCTTCTACGGCACAAGTTAAATATCCCAGAGAGCAAATAATGGATAAAGAAGTTGCGGTACTTCTGTACAACAGAATACCACTCAGCAATGAAATCTATGTCACCAGGCCCGTACCAGCATAATGAGTGGATTGAGGCACGATGATTCTAAGTGAAATAAGTCACACAGAAAAAGAAACATCATAAGGTATCACTAATACACGGAATGTGAACTTGGCTACACATGAACTGAATTACAAAACAGAACAGGGTCTCAAGTTTAGAAAACCAACTTATGCCTGCTTAAGGGGGAAGGTGAGTTGGGGTGCTGCATAAAAGCAGAGTTTGAAATTAGCACAGATACCGTTCCATAAGCCAAATATGTAATAGACAAGAGCTACCCCTTGCTCAACGAAATGGATTCAACAATGAGGTATCACCTCACACCTGGTAGAATAGGCATCATTGAAAATCTACAAACAAAAAATGCTGGAAAGGGTGTGGAGAAAAGGAACCCTCTTCCACTATTGTTGGGAATATAAATTGATACAGTCATTATGGAGAACAATATGGAATTTCTTAAGAAACTAACAATAGAATTACCATATGATACAGCAATCCCAGTACTGGACATATACCCAGACAAAACCATAAATCAAAAAGAGTCATTCACCGCAATGTTCATTGCATCACTATTTACAATATCGAGGTAATGGAAGCAACCTAAATGCCCACAGACAGACGAATGCATAAAGCTGTGGTACATATATAAAATGGAATATTACTAAGCCATGAAAAGGAATGAAATTGGGTCATTTGTAGAGACGTCGATGGATCTAGAGACTGTCATACAGAGTGAAGTAAGTCAGAAAGAGAAAAACAAATCTTGTATATTCATGCATATATGTGGAACCTAGAAAAACTGTACAGATTAACCATTTTGCAAGGCATAAATAGAGCAACAGATGTAGACAACAAACGTATGGACAACAAGGGGGGAAAGCTGTTGGGGGGGTGGTGGTGGGAGGAGTTGAGAGACTGGGATTGGCATGTATACATTTATATGTATAAAATAGATAACCAATAAGAACCTGCTGTATAAAAATATAAAATAAAATTCAAAATTAAAAAGAAGTAAAATTTAAAAAATAAAACAGAAAAAACAATTATTCCCTGCACATACATGTATTTATATGAATAAATTATTTCCATGCTTATATCTGTAAATACAAAAAAGAGGAATAAAATCTACCTTGAACCAAAAACGAAAAAGAGAAAAAAAACACAGAACCCACCAGTTACACAGAGGAAAACCGTATCAGGGCACTTGCTCCAGTTGTAAACAATTCTGAAGTTGGTCAGTGGTGGGGAATCGTCTCCCATTCAGCCAGCAGCCCCCACGCAACAAGCGTCCTCATTGCAAAGCTGGGGCACCGTGCCGAGGCATCTGTGAGTAAACGTGAGCTGAGCCCCAGGCCAGTTGCTGCTGAACTATTCCCACCCGTCCCAGGTAAAACACCTGAATATATACAAGGACTTGAAAGCCTAGAGGAAGGGCCATAGAGCCACACGAGTGACAGCATGCCGGCCGACTTGGTGCCTGCAGGCCAGCCAGGATGGTCCTGGCCCTGGGTGCTCTTCTGGAAGATTTCCATTTCCCTGCCTGAGATACCCGTCCTGTCCCTGCCCCCACTGCTTTTTTCCTTCCTCACCTCTGCCCAGGGAGAAATTCCAGCAGCAGGTATGGGTGACACATCCTCTTCTTTAGCAGGTGGCAGCCTGGCAACTGCTGCAGAAAGTCCAGCAGAGCCCCACTCACACTGGGCCACCCACAAAGCCGTGGCCTCTCACTCCCTCCCACCAGCCCAGCCCCGAGACTGCTGACAGGGCAGAGAAAATGGCGTCAGGCATGGCTGCAGGGGCTCTTGCTGCCTGGAGTGGTATTTATATTGATCTCAACCCAGGCACACCTGGGGAGGGCTGGCCGGCACGGTAAGGCTGCCCAGGTCAGCCAATCATCACCCCTCAGGGGCTCACAGTTGCAGAAAATGGAACTTGCTGAACCGGCCAGGTCCAAGGAACAGGTGTGGGCTCCTGAGAGTCAGGATAGACAAGGGGCTGCAGCTTTGGCTTGTTTTCTAATCATTTTATCTGGCCCATGAGTGGGAGACAACTTCAAGAAAACCCTCTCCTAATGAGAGGAACCCAGGAGTCAGGGAGAGGAGGGGTGGGTGGTGGTTGGAGACAGAGGCCTGGTGCCCCGGGTGCAGTGGAAGTCTCTGGAAGACCAGGTGGAGGGAGGCCTCACGGAGTGATGCCCAGGGTCACAGACCTGTCGCAGCTGCTGTTTGTTAGTTCAAGTCCTGCTCTGAGGTGCTCTGTGTCAGCTCTGAGCGACAGGTGAGCTGGGGGTGCTCTGCAATGAGGGCTATGTGCACGGTTCCTGTGTGCCCAGCCCTGCCACGGTACCCGCAAGGGTAGCTCTGTATCCTGGGAGGGGCCTGACCACGAGAGCCCCGTGGGCTGGGGTGGGGGTGGGGTACCTGCCCAGGTGAGCTCCATATTCTGGGATTGGTCTGACCACGAGAGCCCCATGGGCTGCTGGGGACCTGGTAAAGGATGTCAGGACAGTCAGTGAAGCCACCGAGGATATACCTCCAGTTGCTCCTAATTCCTACACCCTGCTGGTCATTCTACCAACCACCAGGACATGGTATTCTGTATTAGTCTTCAATGATGCCTTCTTTTGTATTCCATTAGTCCCAGAGTCACAAGAAATTTTGGCTTGTGAGTGGCAGGACTCAACATACAACTAAAACAATACTTCCGGGCCGTCTGGCCCCAAGGGTGCAAAAATTCCCACACCATCTTTGGGGAAAGCTTAGCTAAAGACCTAAAAGTTCTACCTCTGGAAAAGGAAACCCTCCTTCAATATGCAGACGACATTCTGATCACCAGCCCTACTAAGGAGGCCTCTGAACTACCAAGCCAATAAAGGATAGAAGTTGTCCAAGAAAAAGCTCAAATATCACAGACTGCGGTGACCTGCCTGGGCTTCATTCTCACAGAAGGTCAGAGAAGCCCATCCCAGGAAAGGGAAGAAACCATTTTCAGCCTTACCCCTTTCTAAAACTAGAAGACAGCTTAGGGGTTCCTGGGGAGGCCAGGGTTTGCTGCTTCTGGATCCCTAACTACAGTCTACTAGCTGGGCCTCTATATGAAACACTGAAAGGAAAAGATGATGATCCTTTTGAATAGAATCCAGAAGTGGCCTTTCAAGAATGGAAAGAGCAGTCAATTCAGACCCTTGCCCTGGAACTCCCTAATTTAGCTAAACCCTTTGACCTTTACATTCCCGGTGAAAGGTGAATCGCCATTGGAGAATTAGTGCAAAAACTGGGACCACTTGAAATGGAACAATGCAAGAATGCCATCCAGGTAGGATAAACTACGGTCACTAAGGGGCTTGGCCCACTGCCACATCTGGCCAAGATACTGGCGGTATCTAAAAACCTGGAAATCAGCAGCCCAAAAGGCCACCTCCCTCCTAAGGGAAAAGGACCCCACGTGGTGATCCTAACCACCAACCATGCCCTGAAGTTGCAGGGTTCGCTCCGTGGGCACACCGACCTCGAGTGAGGAGGCCCTCCAACTCCAACATCCAGAGAGATAACCGGGGGCAACAGGGCACCATGACGACTCGTGTGAACATCACTTGACCTGGAGTTTCTCTCATAAAACAACAAGAGTGTGTCCCAAAAGAGTAGACTACTGCTTGCAGGACTTACTGCACCCAGAGGGGAGCTAATAATCTTGGCGGGGGAACAGTATACCACACTGTCACCATAGAAAAGCCGACAGACACCGTGATGATGGTGGCCAATAAGACCGGCTGGACTCCTGTTTACTTCAAAAGGCTGTTGACTCAGTAGCCATCATGGTCCTTGGTCACCACTGACCCTGGACTGTCTGGGAGTTGAGCGGGCAGGGCTCTGACACCTGGTGCTGTTTGTACGTTAATTCAGGGGCCTAACTGAAGAAAGCGCAGACTACTGGTCAGAGCATCTAGGCTGGCAGAGACAGTCAGCCTAAGGTGGCCGAACAAATGTGGGGCGGGGTGAAACCGGCCCCCACAGCGTCTCTGCACATCTCTTTCCTGGACCCTTAAAGGTCATTAGAATCTATAACACTTCCAATGCTGGTGCTCAGGTGGACGAGCAGGGAGGCAGGTGTCCTGGGGACAATCAACGTCACCGGGAGGCTGCTGGGGAGAAGCTCTGACCCTCGCCCCAGGGTATGAGGGCTCCCAACTCAGCACTCAGCAGTTACAGAAGAAGGGTCTGCACCCTCAGCACTCCAAGAATGAGGAACGGGACAAAAGGCAGAGGAGGGGTTTGTCCCCAGCAAAGCCCATTAAAAATCCCTGGGAGATAAAAATAGAATCTGGGCAATAAAGTCAAGTCTAACCTTTTTTATCCTTTGTGCTTTGTCTAATTTCACGTGCTCCTAGGGTCCCGCATGCAGAGGTTCCACACCCGGCACTTCAGACCAGATTTCCTAGTGCAGAATGGCTGGGTCGACACCTCAGCTCCTGGGGCCCAGTGCAGACTCCACGATATAGAGCCTGAGCTACAGCCAACCCGGCCCTCGAGAGCTCCGCCGCCTCCCTCCCTCCCACTGACTCTGACAGGATCTCTACACAGCAGCCCAGCCCACAGCCCACGGGGTAGTGCATGCTCTCACCTCTCCATTCTCTGATCAAAATATAAAGTTTCCTTTGCTTGTGAACCAAACTCAGTCTCGATCTGTTGGCCCCAATGACACTGGGCAGGGGGACACTTGTTGGGGTCCACTCTGGAGGATCAGTAACAGAAATTGAGACTATTGTAACCTCAATGAACAGATGTGTGAGCCAAACTGTAGTTAACATAGAACAGTGTATAAGGCTCGGGTAAAATAAGATGTTTTTAACACTTCCATTTGATATTTCCATCACTTTTTATAAGCAAGTTCAGTGAAAAGGTTTGTCTTATTTGTCAGGTCAATATTAGAGAAACGAAGTGATTTCTTTCCAAGGATGTACAGCTAATAATCTTGGTTAAACCTTCAATCTTGTTTTAAATGCTTTTCCATTGAAAATGATACCTCTCTTTCAGCTCCCCCATTTCTGAGAAGTATAAAATCTTATAATTTATTATTACCAAAGGGGAAAGGTGGGAGGAGGGATAAATTAACAGTTTGGAATTAACACATACACACTGCTATGTATAAAATAGATCATCAACAAGGAACTACTGTATAGCACAGGGAACTACACTCAACATTTTGCAATAACCTATAAGGGGAAATAATCTGAAAAAGAATAGATATTTTTATTGACATCATCTATCAATGACAGTTAAAGTGTAGCCTAAGGGAAGCTGGTGGTGAGTGCTTCTGACCCTGAAGACTTCAATCATCTAAAGTTTGGACTCTGCCTACTTCCCAAGGCCCTTAATGAACATATGTGTAGCCGTAGCTTAAAAAATTCCCCAGTTTGGGTTTCGGGGAGACACTGATTTTGAAAAAGCCCTGGTGTTCTCCTTACATGAATGGGACTCTTCCTACTGCTAAAACATGTCTGTCACACCCAGAGGATGGTATACCGTCTGATCGGGAAGAGTTTGGAAAAGGCATCTCATCTCCTCATCTCCTGGTGCTCGGGTTCACCCCTCCAGCGTCTTTACTAACAGTCTCCCCACTTGGAGATGTCAGCACTGTCAACATCCTGTTGCGTACAGTTTGGAATTTGTCCAGAGGATGAAGCAGAAGGATGAGGAACAATGAGAGACAAGTCCTAGGTGTTCAGACAGGCACATGTCACTCTAATTTCCAATCAGGAAGACGAATTGACCAAAGGCTAGGGTTGCCCATGGAAACAGTATAGGGCTTGAGGAAATCCCGCTGCTTTGTGGCCAGTTCCCATAAACACGAGTTGAACAATGGAACTCAGGGGCAGTAAAATTCACAAAACTGCAGAGTTGAAAATATCCATCACTGAAAAATGTCTTGAGGAAAGTCAGAGAAAAGGACTTGTAAGCAAGGGAGAATGGCAGGAAAGGGATTTGAGGAGGTAGAAAGGACTCGTCATTAAGCACAAGAAAAGGAGCTGAACATTGCCAACATTGCAGTTGGCCAAAAAGGGTGTATGCGTTCTTTTCTGTATATATTCAAGAAAAGGGCATACACTTTTTTAGCCAACCAAACAGGTGGGCACTGGAAGTCAATACTACAAAAGATATCACTTCGCATCAGTCAGAAGAGCCATCCTCATAAAGCGTAAACAACAGAAATGCAGGACAGGGCAACGAGAAGAGGGAGCCCTGTGAGACTTATAGTGGAAATGTATATTGCCAACGGCCATTCTGGAGAAGTGTATTGTGTTTACTAAAGCATCTAAAAAATGAGCTACAGAGCATAGGGCACTTGCACTCATGGGCGTATATCTTGGGAAAAACAAAAATCGAGAGGACACAGGCACCCCAATGTTTACCCCCTCTCTGTTTAAAAGATCCTCGACTAGGATATAACTTAAATGTCTCTGGAGGGAAAAAATGGATAGAGATGTGGTACTTAGGTAGAGTGGAATATTATTCAGCCTGGAAATCAATGAAATATGGCCAGTTGTAACGACTCCGGAGGAGTTACGTATGATCATTCTAAGTGACAGAATTCAAAAAGAAAAAGACACATATCATAAGATATCACTTAAAGGTGGAATCCAAAATGGCTACACATGAAATAAATTACAAAACAAAAACATAGTCAAATATGTAGAAAACACGCATAAGGCTGCTAAACGGGAAAGGTGGGGAGGGGTGAGGCATCATCCAGGAGGTTGAAATTAGCAAAGATACCATTCCAAATACCAAACTGATAATCAACAAGGCCTACACGGTAGCTAAAAGAACTGCACTCAGCACACTCAAGTCACCGGAAAAGAATATATACGACTGGTAAGAATCTGAAAAAGAATTTATTGATGTCTCTCTGTACGTGAATCAAGTGGATGTACAGCAGCAAGAAACAGAGCTTTGAAAATCAGCTGTAACCAATATAGTAATAAATTGAAAAAAATAAACGACAGAGAGACAGAGAAAACCTCTTACAACTTTTCCTCAGGGACGGTGATGCAACATGGATTGAACACATCTAGACCCACAGCAGGATGAGACATAAGGCTGGAAACTGTTTGCGCTAAGAGAAATGTGAGGTTGGGTGAGGAAATGCACACCCTTTAAAGTAATACTACCTGGTACCCATTCAATGGGTCCCAAATCTGCAGGTTCAAGGGATCTTCCTACAGCTAAAACATGCATGGAAATCCCAGAGGACTGTACACCATGTGATCGGGAGATGTGTCTAAAATGCACCTCATTTATCCTCTCCTGGTGCTCCTGTTCACCATTCCAGCCACGCTACTTAGAATCTCCCCACTTGGAGAATCAGCACATTTAAACTTCTGTTTCACACATTTTGCAAATTGTGAGGAGGATGAACGGGATGAGGGGGAACCAATGAGAGAAGAGTTGTAGGGGTTTGGACGGGCACATATCACTCTAATTTCCCATTAAGAATAAGAATTAAAGAAAGGCTCAGCCTGCCTCGCCGGAGCCAAAATAGGGCCTGAAGCAATCCTGCGGGTTTGAGGCCAGCTCACAAAAGAGCAACTTAAAAAATGGAGCTCAGGGTCACTGCAATTCACAAACCTGCAGAGTTATAAATGAAAACTAACGTCCAAAAATATGTTGAGGTAAGGCAAAGAAGAGGATCTGAATGCAAGACAGAATTGCAAGAAACAGATTTCAAGAGATAGATTGGACTCGTCTTTAACGCACATGAAAAGCGGCAGAATTTCGACAATGATGCAGTTGGCCCAAAAGGGCGTATGCGTTTTTTCCTGATTATGTCCAGGAAAAAACGCATACGCACTTTATGGGCAACGAAGCAAGCAAGCAATGCAAATGTGCACAACAAAGAAGTCTCACTTCCCACCGGTCAAAAGGGCCATCCTAAAAAATTGTAAAAACCAGAAATGCAGGACAGGCCATGGAGAACAGGGAGCCTTTATACGCTGATGGGCAGTGTGTGAACTGCCGAGAGCCACTCTGGAGAAGTGTATGGTGGTTCCTAAATCATCTAAAAAACAGAGCTACAGAGCATAGGACACTTCCAATCATGGGAGTATATCTAGGGAAGTCTAAAAATCAACAAGACACAAGCACACCACAGTTTAGGGCTACTCTGTTTACAAGAACCTCAACTTCAGTACACCTTAAATATCCCAGGAAAGAGAACAATGGATAAAGAAGATGTGGTACTTATGTACAATGGAATATCTCTTCACCATGAAATCAATGTAATAAGGCTAGTAGAAGGATAAAGAGTGGATTTAGGTCCGATAATACTACTTGAAATAAGTCAAACAGAAAAAGAAACATATCATAAGATATCACTTATAGAGGGAGGGTAAATATGGCTGCACAAGAAATGAATTACAGAACAGAACAGTGTCTCACATTTAGAAAACACACTTATGTCAGCTTAAGGGGAAAGGAGAGGTGGGGTGATGCATAAAACCAGAGTTTGAAATTAGCACAGATACCGTTCAATAAACCAAATAGGTATTAGACAAGATCTACACCTTGCTCAATGAACAGGCCTCAACACACCCTATACACCGCAGAGAAATATATCTGAGGAATAAGAATCTTAAAACCCATGTATTGATATATCTCCATAAGGGAATCAAGTGTGTGCAGAGCGGCACAAACACAGCAGTGAAAATGAGCTAAACCCCGTTATAGAAATAAATTTTAAAAACAAAACGCTGAAACAATGAAAGAGAGAAAAATTCTTACAAAATTCGCTCAGGGGCTGTGATGCAACCTGGATTGACCACATATAAACCCACAGCTGGATAAGACATAAGGCTGGACACTTGGGGCTGACAGGATTGGTGAGCTTTGGTGAGTAACTGCCGAAAGTTTAATGCAATACTTCATGCTACTCATTCCAAGGGTCCCAACACTCCAGGTTGAAGGGAATCTTCCTACAGCTAAACCATGCTTGGGAAACCCAGCGACTGGTATACCATATGATCGGGAAAGGTTTCTAAAACGCACCTCATTTTTCCTCTCCTGGGGCTCCGGATCGACATTCCAGCCGCTTTACTAACAACATCCCCACATGGAGTCAATGCCTTTAAGTTCTGGTATCGCACAGTCTGCAGTTAGTGCAGAGGATGAATGGGAATAGGGGGAACCAGTGAGAAACTAGCTGTAGCGGTTTCAATGGGCACATGTCACTCTAATATCACATCAGTAAGAAGAATTAACCAAAGGCACAGCAAGGTGCCCCAGAAGAAAAATAGGGCTTCAAGGAATCCTGTGGTTATGGGGCAAGACCACAAAAATAAGAGCTAAAAAATGGAGCTAAGGGCCACTGCAATTCAAAAACCTGCAGAGTTATAAAGGCCAACTATTTTTAAAAAATATATTGAGGTAAGGCTATGAAGAGGCATTGAAAGCAAGGCAGAATTGCAGGAAACCGATTTCAGGAGGTAGACTGGAATTGCATTGAAAGCATATGAAGAGAGTTAGAAACTCGACAATGATGCACTTGGCCAAAAAGGGCGTATGTGTTTTTTCCTGAATATATTCAGGAAAAAACGCATACGCCGTTTTTGGCCAACCAAGCAAGCTTGCAAAGGAAATCTGCACTACAATGAAGTCTCACTTCCACCTGGTCAAAAGGGCCATCTGAAAAAAGTGTAAAATCCATAAAGGAACGACAGGCCATGGAGAACTGGGAGCCTTCTTATGCTGATGGGCGGGATGTAAATTGCCAACAGCCACTCTGGAGAAGTGTATGGTGTTTCCTGAAACATCTAAAAAACAAAGCAACAGAGCCTAGGGCACTTCCACTTATGGTCCTATAGCTTAGGGAAATTAATATCAAAAAGACACAGCAACCCCAAAATTTGGGACGGCTCTTTTTACAGGAATCTCTTCTACGGCACAAGTTAAATATCCCAGAGAGCAAATAATGGATAAAGAAGTTGCGGTACTTCTGTACAACAGAATACCACTCAGCAATGAAATCTATGTCACCAGGCCCGTACCAGCATAATGAGTGGATTGAGGCACGATGATTCTAAGTGAAATAAGTCACACAGAAAAAGAAACATCATAAGGTATCACTAATACACGGAATGTGAACTTGGCTACACATGAACTGAATTACAAAACAGAACAGGGTCTCAAGTTTAGAAAACCAACTTATGCCTGCTTAAGGGGGAAGGTGAGTTGGGGTGCTGCATAAAAGCAGAGTTTGAAATTAGCACAGATACCGTTCCATAAGCCAAATATGTAATAGACAAGAGCTACCCCTTGCTCAACGAAATGGATTCAACAATGAGGTATCACCTCACACCTGGTAGAATAGGCATCATTGAAAATCTACAAACAAAAAATGCTGGAAAGGGTGTGGAGAAAAGGAACCCTCTTCCACTATTGTTGGGAATATAAATTGATACAGTCATTATGGAGAACAATATGGAATTTCTTAAGAAACTAACAATAGAATTACCATATGATACAGCAATCCCAGTACTGGACATATACCCAGACAAAACCATAAATCAAAAAGAGTCATTCACCGCAATGTTCATTGCATCACTATTTACAATATCGAGGTAATGGAAGCAACCTAAATGCCCACAGACAGACGAATGCATAAAGCTGTGGTACATATATAAAATGGAATATTACTAAGCCATGAAAAGGAATGAAATTGGGTCATTTGTAGAGACGTCGATGGATCTAGAGACTGTCATACAGAGTGAAGTAAGTCAGAAAGAGAAAAACAAATCTTGTATATTCATGCATATATGTGGAACCTAGAAAAACTGTACAGATTAACCATTTTGCAAGGCATAAATAGAGCAACAGATGTAGACAACAAACGTATGGACAACAAGGGGGGAAAGCTGTTGGGGGGGTGGTGGTGGGAGGAGTTGAGAGAGTGGGATTGGCATGTATACATTTATATGTATAAAATAGATAACCAATAAGAACCTGCTGTATAAAAATATAAAATAAAATTCAAAATTAAAAAGAAGTAAAATTTAAAAAATAAAACAGAAAAAACAATTATTCCCTGCACATACATGTATTTATATGAATAAATTATTTCCATGCTTATATCTGTAAATACAAAAAAGAGGAATAAAATCTACCTTGAACCAAAAACGAAAAAGAGAAAAAAACACAGAACCCACCAGTTACACAGAGGAAAACCGTATCAGGGCACTTGCTCCAGTTGTAAACAATTCTGAAGTTGGTCAGTGGTGGGGAATCGTCTCCCATTCAGCCAGCAGCCCCCACGCAACAAGCGTCCTCATTGCAAAGCTGGGGCACCGTGCCGAGGCATCTGTGAGTAAACGTGAGCTGAGCCCCAGGCCAGTTGCTGCTGAACTATTCCCACCCGTCCCAGGTAAAACACCTGAATATATACAAGGACTTGAAAGCCTAGAGGAAGGGCCATAGAGCCACACGAGTGACAGCATGCCGGCCGACTTGGTGCCTGCAGGCCAGCC
This sequence comes from Stenella coeruleoalba, assembly GCF_951394435.1. Classification (NCBI taxonomy): domain Eukaryota; kingdom Metazoa; phylum Chordata; class Mammalia; order Artiodactyla; family Delphinidae; genus Stenella; species Stenella coeruleoalba. Next base: position 150,575 of record NW_027646474.1, read on the forward strand.
AGGATGGTCCTGGCCCTGGGTGCTCTTCTGGAAGATTTCCATTTCCCTGCCTGAGATACCCGTCCTGTCCCTGCCCCCACTGCTTTTTTCCTTCCTCACCTCTGCCCAGGGAGAAATTCCAGCAGCAGGTATGGGTGACACATCCTCTTCTTTAGCAGGTGGCAGCATGGCAACTGCTGCAGAAAGTCCAGCAGAGCCCCACTCACACTGGGCCACCCACAAAGCCGTGGCCTCTCACTCCCTCCCACCAGCCCAGCCCCGAGACTGCTGACAGGGCAGAGAAAATGGCGTCAGGCACGGCTGCAGGGGCTCTTGCTGCCTGGAGTGGTATTTATATTGATCTCAACCCAGGCACACCTGGGGAGGGCTGGCCGGCACGGTAAGGCTGCCCAGGTCAGCCAATCATCACCCCTCAGGGGCTCACAGTTGCAGAAAATGGAACTTGCTGAACCGGCCAGGTCCAAGGAACAGGTGTGGGCTCCTGAGAGTCAGGATAGACAAGGGGCTGCAGCTTTGGCTTGTTTTCTAATCATTTTATCTGGCCCATGAGTGGGAGACAACTTCAAGAAAACCCTCTCCTAATGAGAGGAACCCAGGAGTCAGGGAGAGGAGGGGTGGGTGGTGGTTGGAGACAGAGGCCTGGTGCCCCGGGTGCAGTGGAAGTCTCTGGAAGACCAGGTGGAGGGAGGCCTCACGGAGTGATGCCCAGGGTCACAGACCTGTCGCAGCTGCTGTTTGTTAGTTCAAGTCCTGCTCTGAGGTGCTCTGTGTCAGCTCTGAGCGACAGGTGAGCTGGGGGTGCTCTGCAATGAGGGCTATGTGCACGGTTCCTGTGTGCCCAGCCCTGCCATGGTACCTGCAAGGGTAGCTCTGTATCCTGGGAGGGGCCTGACCACGAGAGCCCCGTGGGCTGGGGTGGGGGTGGGGTACCTGCCCAGGTGAGCTCCATATTCTGGGATTGGTCTGACCACGAGAGCCCCATGGGCCGCTGGGGACCTGGTAAAGGATGTCAGGACAGTCAGTGAAGCCACCGAGGATATACCTCCAGTTGCTCCTAATTCCTACACCCTGCTGGTCATTCTACCAACCACCAGGACATGGTATTCTGTATTAGTCTTCAATGATGCCTTCTTTTGTATTCCATTAGTCCCAGAGTCACAAGAAATTTTGGCTTGTGAGTGGCAGGACTCAACATACAACTAAAACAATACTTCCGGGCCGTCTGGCCCCAAGGGTGCAAAAATTCCCACACCATCTTTGGGGAAAGCTTAGCTAAAGACCTAAAAGTTCTACCTCTGGAAAAGGAAACCCTCCTTCAATATGCAGACGACATTCTGATCACCAGCCCTACTAAGGAGGCCTCTGAACTACCAAGCCAATAAAGGATAGAAGTTGTCCAAGAAAAAGCTCAAATATCACAGACTGCGGTGACCTGCCTGGGCTTCATTCTCACAGAAGGTCAGAGAAGCCCATCCCAGGAAAGGGAAGAAACCATTTTCAGCCTTACCCCTTTCTAAAACTAGAAGACAGCTTAGGGGTTCCTGGGGAGGCCAGGGTTTGCTGCTTCTGGATCCCTAACTACAGTCTACTAGCTGGGCCTCTATATGAAACACTGAAAGGAAAAGATGATGATCCTTTTGAATAGAATCCAGAAGTGGTCTTTCAAGAATGGAAAGAGCAGTCAATTCAGACCCTTGCCCTGGAACTCCCTAATTTAGCTAAACCCTTTGACCTTTACATTCCCGGTGAAAGGTGAATCGCCATTGGAGAATTAGTGCAAAAACTGGGACCACTTGAAATGGAACAATGCAAGAATGCCATCCAGGTAGGATAAACTACGGTCACTAAGGGGCTTGGCCCACTGCCACATCTGGCCAAGATACTGGCAGTATCTAAAAACCTGGAAATCAGCAGCCCAAAAGGCCACCTCCCTCCTAAGGGAAAAGGACCCCACGTGGTGATCCTAACCACCAACCATGCCCTGAAGTTGCAGGGTTCGCTCCGTGGGCACACCGACCTCGAGTGAGGAGGCCCTCCAACTCCAACATCCAGAGAGATAACCGGGGGCAACAGGGCACCATGACGACTCGTGTGAACATCACTTGACCTGGAGTTTCTCTCATAAAACAACAAGAGTGTGTCCCAAAAGAGTAGACTACTGCTTGCAGGACTTACTGCACCCAGAGGGGAGCTAATAATCTTGGCGGGGGAACAGTATACCACACTGTCACCATAGAAAAGCCGACAGACACCGTGATGATGGTGGCCAATAAGACCGGCTGGACTCCTGTTTACTTCAAAAGGCTGTTGACTCAGTAGCCATCATGGTCCTTGGTCACCACTGACCCTGGACTGTCTGGGAGTTGAGCGGGCAGGGCTCTGACACCTGGTGCTGTTTGTACGTTAATTCAGGGGCCTAATTGAAGAAAGCGCAGACTACTGGTCAGAGCATCTAGGCTGGCAGAGACAGTCAGCCTAAGGTGGCCGAACAAATGTGGGGCGGGGTGAAACCGGCCCCCACAGCGTCTCTGCACATCTCTTTCCTGGACCCTTAAAGGTCATTAGAATCTATAACACTTCCAATGCTGGTGCTCAGGTGGACGAGCAGGGAGGCAGGTGTCCTGGGGACAATCAACGTCACCGGGAGGCTGCTGGGGAGAAGCTCTGACCCTCGCCCCAGGGTATGAGGGCTCCCAACTCAGCACTCAGCAGTTACAGAAGAAGGGTCTGCACCCTCAGCACTCCAAGAATGAGGAACGGGACAAAAGGCAGAGGAGGGGTTTGTCCCCAGCAAAGCCCATTAAAAATCCCTGGGAGATAAAAATAGAATCTGGGCAATAAAGTCAAGTCTAACCTTTTTTATCCTTTGTGCTTTGTCTAATTTCACGTGCTCCTAGGGTCCCGCATGCAGAGGTTCCACACCCGGCACTTCAGACCAGATTTCCTAGTGCAGAATGGCTGGGTCGACACCTCAGCTCCTGGGGCCCAGTGCAGACTCCACGATATAGAGCCTGAGCTACAGCCAACCCGGCCCTCGAGAGCTCCGCCGCCTCCCTCCCTCCCACTGACTCTGACAGGATCTCTACACAGCAGCCCAGCCCACAGCCCACGGGGTAGTGCATGCTCTCACCTCTCCATTCTCTGATCAAAATATAAAGTTTCCTTTGCTTGTGAACCAAACTCAGTCTCGATCTGTTGGCCCCAATGACACTGGGCAGGGGGACACTTGTTGGGGTCCACTCTGGAGGATCAGTAACAGAAATTGAGACTATTGTAACCTCAATGAACAGATGTGTGAGCCAAACTGTAGTTAACATAGAACAGTGTATAAGGCTTGGGTAAAATAAGATGTTTTTAACACTTCCATTTGATATTTCCATCACTTTTTATAAGCAAGTTCAGTGAAAAGGTTTGTCTTATTTGTCAGGTCAATATTAGAGAAACGAAGTGATTTCTTTCCAAGGATGTACAGCTAATAATCTTGGTTAAACCTTCAATCTTGTTTTAAATGCTTTTCCATTGAAAATGATACCTCTCTTTCAGCTCCCCCATTTCTGAGAAGTATAAAATCTTATAATTTATTATTACCAAAGGGGAAAGGTGGGAGGAGGGATAAATTAACAGTTTGGAATTAACACATACACACTGCTATGTATAAAATAGATCATCAACAAGGAACTACTGTATAGCACAGGGAACTACACTCAACATTTTGCAATAACCTATAAGGGGAAATAATCTGAAAAAGAATAGATATTTTTATTGACATCATCTATCAATGACAGTTAAAGTGTAGCCTAAGGGAAGCTGGTGGTGAGTGCTTCTGACCCTGAAGACTTCAATCATCTAAAGTTTGGACTCTGCCTACTTCCCAAGGCCCTTAATGAACATATGTGTAGCCGTAGCTTAAAAAATTCCCCAGTTTGGGTTTCGGGGAGACACTGATTTTGAAAAAGCCCTGGTGTTCTCCTTACATGAATGGGACTCTTCCTACTGCTAAAACATGTCTGTCACACCCAGAGGATGGTATACCGTCTGATCGGGAAGAGTTTGGAAAAGGCATCTCATCTCCTCATCTCCTGGTGCTCGGGTTCACCCCTCCAGCGTCTTTACTAACAGTCTCCCCACTTGGAGATGTCAGCACTGTCAACATCCTGTTGCGTACAGTTTGGAATTTGTCCAGAGGATGAAGCAGAAGGATGAGGAACAATGAGAGACAAGTCCTAGGTGTTCAGACAGGCACATGTCACTCTAATTTCCAATCAGGAAGACGAATTGACCAAAGGCTAGGGTTGCCCATGGAAACAGTATAGGGCTTGAGGAAATCCCGCTGCTTTGTGGCCAGTTCCCATAAACACGAGTTGAACAATGGAACTCAGGGGCAGTAAAATTCACAAAACTGCAGAGTTGAAAATATCCATCACTGAAAAATGTCTTGAGGAAAGTCAGAGAAAAGGACTTGTAAGCAAGGGAGAATGGCAGGAAAGGGATTTGAGGAGGTAGAAAGGACTCGCCATTAAGCACAAGAAAAGGAGCTGAACATTGCCAACATTGCAGTTGGCCAAAAAGGGTGTATGCGTTCTTTTCTGTATATATTCAAGAAAAGGGCATACACTTTTTTAGCCAACCAAACAGGTGGGCACTGGAAGTCAATACTACAAAAGATATCACTTCGCATCAGTCAGAAGAGCCATCCTCATAAAGCGTAAACAACAGAAATGCAGGACAGGGCAACGAGAAGAGGGAGCCCTGTGAGACTTATAGTGGAAATGTATATTGCCAACGGCCATTCTGGAGAAGTGTATTGTGTTTACTAAAGCATCTAAAAAATGAGCTACAGAGCATAGGGCACTTGCACTCATGGGCGTATATCTTGGGAAAAACAAAAATCGAGAGGACACAGGCACCCCAATGTTTACCCCCTCTCTGTTTAAAAGATCCTCGACTAGGATATAACTTAAATGTCTCTGGAGGGAAAAAATGGATAGAGATGTGGTACTTAGGTAGAGTGGAATATTATTCAGCCTGGAAATCAATGAAATATGGCCAGTTGTAACGACTCCGGAGGAGTTACGTATGATCATTCTAAGTGACAGAATTCAAAAAGAAAAAGACACATATCATAAGATATCACTTAAAGGTGGAATCCAAAATGGCTACACATGAAATAAATTACAAAACAAAAACATAGTCAAATATGTAGAAAACACGCATAAGGCTGCTAAACGGGAAAGGTGGGGAGGGGTGAGGCATCATCCAGGAGGTTGAAATTAGCAAAGATACCATTCCAAATACCAAACTGATAATCAACAAGGCCTACACGGTAGCTAAAAGAACTGCACTCAGCACACTCAAGTCACCGGAAAAGAATATATACGACTGGTAAGAATCTGAAAAAGAATTTATTGATGTCTCTCTGTACGTGAATCAAGTGGATGTACAGCAGCAAGAAACAGAGCTTTGAAAATCAGCTGTAACCAATATAGTAATAAATTGAAAAAAATAAACGACAGAGAGACAGAGAAAACCTCTTACAACTTTTCCTCAGGGACGGTGATGCAACATGGATTGAACACATCTAGACCCACAGCAGGATGAGACATAAGGCTGGAAACTGTTTGCGCTAAGAGAAATGTGAGGTTGGGTGAGGAAATGCACACCCTTTAAAGTAATACTACCTGGTACCCATTCAATGGGTCCCAAATCTGCAGGTTCAAGGGATCTTCCTACAGCTAAAACATGCATGGAAAACCCAGAGGACTGTACACCATGTGATCGGGAGATGTGTCTAAAATGCACCTCATTTATCCTCTCCTGGTGCTCCTGTTCACCATTCCAGCCACGCTACTTAGAATCTCCCCACTTGGAGAATCAGCACATTTAAACTTCTGTTTCACACATTTTGCAAATTGTGAGGAGGATGAACGGGAAGAGGGGGAACCAATGAGAGAAGAGTTGTAGGGGTTTGGACGGGCACATATCACTCTAATTTCCCATTAAGAATAAGAATTAAAGAAAGGCTCAGCCTGCCTCGCCGGAGCCAAAATAGGGCCTGAAGCAATCCTGCGGGTTTGAGGCCAGCTCACAAAAGAGCAACTTAAAAAATGGAGCTCAGGGTCACTGCAATTCACAAACCTGCAGAGTTATAAATGAAAACTAACGTCCAAAAATATGTTGAGGTAAGGCAAAGAAGAGGATCTGAATGCAAGACAGAATTGCAAGAAACAGATTTCAAGAGATAGATTGGACTCGTCTTTAACGCACATGAAAAGCGGCAGAATTTCGACAATGATGCCGTTGGCCCAAAAGGGCGTATGCGTCTTTTCCTGATTATATCCAGGAAAAAACGCATACGCACTTTATGGGCAACGAAGCAAGCAAGCAATGCAAATGTGCACAACAAAGAAGTCTCACTTCCCACCGGTCAAAAGGGCCATCCTAAAAAATTGTAAAAACCAGAAATGCAGGACAGGCCATGGAGAACAGGGAGCCTTTATACGCTGATGGGCAGTGTGTGAACTGCCGAGAGCCACTCTGGAGAAGTGTATGGTGGTTCCTAAATCATCTAAAAAACAGAGCTACAGAGCATAGGACTCTTCCAATCATGGGAGTATATCTAGGGAAGTCTAAAAATCAACAAGACACAAGCACACCACAGTTTAGGGCTACTCTGTTTACAAGAACCTCAACTTCAGTACACCTTAAATATCCCAGGAAAGAGAACAATGGATAAAGAAGATGTGGTACTTATGTACAATGGAATATCTCTTCACCATGAAATCAATGTAATAAGGCTAGTAGAAGGATAAAGAGTGGATTTAGGTCCGATAATACTACTTGAAATAAGTCAAACAGAAAAAGAAACATATCATAAGATATCACTTATAGAGGGAGGGTAAATATGGCTGCACAAGAAATGAATTACAGAACAGAACAGTGTCTCACATTTAGAAAACACACTTATGTCAGCTTAAGGGGAAAGGAGAGGTGGGGTGATGCATAAAACCAGAGTTTGAAATTAGCACAGATACCGTTCAATAAACCAAATAGGTATTAGACAAGATCTACACCTTGCTCAATGAACTGGCCTCAACACACCCTATACACCGCAGAGAAATATATCTGAGGAATAAGAATCTTAAAACCCATGTATTGATATATCTCCATAAGGGAATCAAGTGTGTGCAGAGCGGCACAAACACAGCAGTGAAAATGAGCTAAACCCCGTTATAGAAATAAATTTTAAAAACAAAACGCTGAAACAATGAAAGAGAGAAAAATTCTTACAAAATTCGCTCAGGGGCTGTGATGCAACCTGGATTGACCACATATAAACCCACAGCTGGATAAGACATAAGGCTGGACACTTGGGGCTGACAGGATTGGTGAGCTTTGGTGAGCAACTGCCGAAAGTTTAATGCAATACTTCATGCTACTCAGTCCAAGGGTCCCAACACTCCAGGTTGAAGGGAATCTTCCTACAGCTAAACCATGCTTGGGAAACCCAGCGACTGGTATACCATATGATCGGGAAAGGTTTCTAAAACGCACCTCATTTTTCCTCTCCTGGGGCTCCGGATCGACATTCCAGCCGCTTTACTAACAACATCCCCACATGGAGTCAATGCCTTTAAGTTCTGGTATCGCACAGTCTGCAGTTAGTGCAGAGGATGAATGGGAATAGGGGGAACCAGTGAGAAACTAGCTGTAGCGGTTTCAATGGGCACATGTCACTCTAATATCACATCAGTAAGAAGAATTAACCAAAGGCACAGCAAGGTGCCCCAGAAGAAAAATAGGGCTTCAAGGAATCCTGTGTTTATGAGGCAAGACCACAAAAATAAGAGCTAAAAAATGGAGCTAAGGGCCACTGCAATTCAAAAACCTGCAGAGTTATAAAGGCCAACTATTTTTAAAAAATATATTGAGGTAAGGCTATGAAGAGGCATTGAAAGCAAGGCAGAATTGCAGGAAACCAATTTCAGGAGGTAGACTGGAATTGCATTGAAAGCATATGAAGAGAGTCAGAAACTCGACAATGATGCACTTGGCCAAAAAGGGCGTATGCGTTTTTTCCTGAATATATTCAGGAAAAAACGCATACGCACTTTTTGGCCAACCAAGCAAGCTTGCAAAGGAAATCTGCACTACAATGAAGTCTCACTTCCACCCGGTCAAAAGGGCCATCTGAAAAAAGTGTAAAATCCAGAAAGGCACGACAGGCCATGGAGAACTGGGAGCCTTCTTATGCTGATGGGCGGGATGTAAATTGCCAACAGCCACTCTGGAGAAGGGTATGGTGTTTCCTGAAACATCTAAAAAACAAAGCAACAGAGCCTAGGGCACTTCCACTTATGGTACTATAGCTTAGGGAAATTAAAATCAAAAAGACACAGCCACCCCAAAGTTTGGGACGGCTCTGTTTACAAGAACCTCGTTTACGGTACAAGTTCAATATCGCAGAAAGTGAAAAATGGATAAAGAACTTGTGGTACTTACGTACAATGCAATATCACTCAGCAATGAATTCTATGTCATCAGGCCCGTAGCAGCATAATGAGTGGATTTAGGTATGATGATTCGAACTGAAATAAGTCACACAGAAAAGAAACATCATAAGGTATCATTAATACACAGAATGTCGACTTGGCTACACATGAACTGAATTACAAAACAGAACAGTGTCTCAAGTTTAGAAAACCAACTTATGCTTGTTTAAGGGGGAAGGTGCGTTGGGGTGCTGCATAAAACCAGAGATTGAAATGAGCACAGATAAAGTTCCTTAAGCCAAATATGGAATAGACAAGAGCTACTCCTTGCTCAACGAAATGGACTCAACACCCCATATTAAACGCCTAAGAATGTACCTGACTAGTAAGTATCTTAAAACCTATGTATTGCTATGTCTCCAAAAGAGAATCAAGCGTCTGTACAGGGGCATAAACGCAGCAGTGATAGGATTGGAGAGGTTCGGTGAGCAAATGAAGACCCTTTGAAGTCATATTGCATGGTACCCATTACACGGGTCTCAACTCTCCAGGTTTAAGGTATTCTTCCTTCAGCTAAAACATGCATGTGGAACCCAGAGTATGATCAACCATGTGAACGGGAGACGTGTTCAAATATGTCTCAGTTTTCCTCCCCTGGTACTCGGGTGCAACATTCCAGACGCTTTACTAACACTCTCCCCACTTGGAGAGTCAGCACCTTTAACCTCCTGTTTGGCCCCGTTTGCAATTTCTGCGGAAGATGAACAGGAATAGGGAGAACCAATGAGAGACTAGCTGGAGGTGTCTGGACGGGCAAATTTAACTCTCATTTCCCACCAGAAAGAGGAAATAACCAAAGGCTCAGCATGCCGTGCCGGAACCAGATTAGGGCCTGAAGCCATCCAGCGGTGTTGCAGCCAGCTCAAAAGAAAGCGAGTTGAAGAAAGGAGCTCAGGGGCACTGTAATTCACAAACCTGCAGAGTTATAAATGACAGCTATCGTCCAAAAATATACTGAAGTAAGGCTGCCAAGAGGACTTGAAAGCGGGGCAGAATTGCAGGAAACCGATTTCAGGAGGTAGACTGGAATTGCATTGAAAGCATAGGAAAAGAGGCAGAACGTCCACAATGATGCACTTGGCCAAAATGGGCGTATGCGTTTTTTCCTGAATATATTCAGGAAAAAACGCATACGCCCTTTTTGGCCAACCAAGCAAGCTTGCAAAGGAAATCTGCACTACAATGAAGTCTCACTTCCCCCCGGTCAAAAGGGCCATCTGAAAAAAGTGTAAAATCCAGAAAGGCAGGACAGGCCATGGAGAACTGGGAGCCTTGTTATGCTGATGGGCGGGATGTCAATTGCCAACAGACACTCGGGAGAAGTGTATGGTGTTTCCTGAAACATCTAAAAAACAAAGCAACAGAGCCTAGGGCACTTCCACTTATGGTCCTATAGCTTAGGGAAATTAAAATCAAAAAGACACAGCCACCCCAAAGTTTGGGACGCCTCTGTTTACAAGAACCTCGTTTACAGTACAACTTCAACATCGCAGAAAATGAAAAATGGATAAAGAAGCTGTGGTATTTATTTACAAAGCAATATCACTCAGCAATGAAATCTATGTCATCAGGCCCTTAGCAGCACAATGAGTGGATTCAGGTATGATGATTCTAACTGAAATAAGTCACACAGAAAAAGAAACATCATAAGATATCTCTAATACACGGAATGGAAACTTGGCTACACAGGAACTGAATTACAGAACAGAACAGGGTCTCAAATTTAGAAAACCAACTTATGCTTGCTTAAGGGGAAAGGTGAGTTGGGGTGCTGCATAAAACCAGAGATTGAAATGAGCACAGATAAAGTTCCTTAAGCCAAATATGGAATAGACAAGAGCTACTCCTTGCTCAACGAAATGGACTCAACACCGCATATTAAACGCCTAAGAATGTACCTGACTAGTAAGTATCTTAAAACCTATGGATTGCTATGTCTCCGAAAGAGAATCAAGCATGTGCACAGGGGCATAAACGCAGCAGTGATAGGATTGGAGAGGTTCGGTGAGCAAATGAAGACCCTTTGAAGTCATATTGCATGGTACCCATTCCACGGGTTTCAACTACCCAGGTTTAAGGTATTCTTCCTTCAGCTAAAATATGCATGTGGAACCCAGAGCATGATCATCCGTGTGAACGGGAGACGTGTTCAAATATGTCTCAGTTTTCTTCCCCTGGTACTCGGGTGCAACATTCCAGACGCTTTACTAAACACTCTCCCGACTTGGAGAGTCAGCGCCTTTAACCTCCTGTTTGGCCCAGTTTGCAATTTCTGCGGAAGATGAACAGGAATAGCGAGAACCAATGAGAGACTAGCTGGAGGTGTCTGGACGGGCAAATTTAACTCTCATTTCCCACCAGGAAGAGGAAATAACCAAAGGCTCAGCGTGCCGTGCCGGAACCAGATTAGGGCCTGAAGCCATCCTGCGGTGTTGCGGCCAGCTCACAAGAAAGCGAGTTGAAGAAAGAGCTCAGGGGCACTGTAATTCACAAACCTGCAGAGTTATAAATGACAGCTATCGTCCAAAAATATACTGAAGTAAGGCTGCCAAGAGGACTTGAATGCGGGGCAGAATTGCAGGAAACCGATTTCAGGAGGTAGACTGGAATTGCATTGAAAGCATAGGAAAAGAGGCAGAACGTCCACAATGATGCACTTGGCCAAAAGGGCGTATGCGTTTTTTCCTGAATATATTCAGGAAAAAACGCATACGCCCTTTTTGGCCAACCAAGCAAACTTGCAAAGGAAATCTGCACTACAATGAAGTCTCACTTCCCCCCGGTCAAAAGGGCCATCTGAAAAAAGTGTAAAATCCAGAAAGGCAGGCCAGGCCATGGAGAACTGGGAGCCTTGTTATGCTGATGGGCGGGATGTAAATTGCCAACAGACACTCGGGAGAAGTGTATGGTGTTTCCTGAAACATCTAAAAAACAAAGCAACAGAGCCTAGGGCACTTCCACTTATGGTCCTATAGCTTAGGGAAATTAAAATCAAAAAGACACAGCCACCCCAAAGTTTGGGACGCCTCCGTTTACAAGAACCTCGTTTACCGTACAAGTGCAATATCACAGAAAGTGAAAAATGGATAAAGAATTTGTGGTACTTACGTACAATGCAGTATCACTCAGCAATGAAATCTATGTCATCAGGCCCGTAGCAGCATCATGAGTGGATTCAGGTACGATGATTCTAACTGAAATAAGTCACACAGAAAAAGAAACATCATAAGATATCACTAATACACGGAATGTAAACTTGGCTACACAGAAACTGCACTCCAAAACAGAACAGGGTCTCAAATTTAGAAAGCCAACTTATGCTTGCTTAAGGGGAAAGGTGAGTTGGGGTGCTGCATAAAACCAGAGATTGAAATGAGCACAGATAAAGTTCCTTAAGCCAAATATGGAATAGACAAGAGCTACTCCTTGCTCAACGAAATGGACTCAACACCGCATATTAAACGCCTAAGAATGTACCTGACTAGTAAGTATCTTAAAACCTATGGATTGCTATGTCTCCGAAAGAGAATCAAGCATGTGTACAGGGGCATAAACGCAGCAGTGATAGGATTGGAGAGGTTCGGTGAGCAAATGAAGACCCTTTGAAGTCATATTGCATGGTACCCATTCCACGGGTTTCACCTACCCAGGTTTAAGGTATTCTTCCTTCAGCTAAAACATGCATGTGGAACCTAGAGTATGATCAACCATGTGATCGGGAGACGTGTTCAAATATGTCTCAGTTTTCGTACCCTGGTACTCGGGTGCAACATTCCAGACGCTTTACTAACACACTCCCGACTTGGAGAGTCAGTCCCTTTAACCTCCTGTTTGGCCCAGTTTGCAATTTCTGCGGAAGATGAACAGGAATAGCGAGAACCAATGAGAGACTACCTGGAGGTGTCTGAACGGGCAAATTTAACTCTCATTTCCCACCAGGAAGAGGAATTAACCAAAGGCTCAGCGAGCCGTGCCGGAACCAGATTAGGGCCTGAAGCCATCCTGCGGTGTTGCTGCCAGGTCACAAGAAAGCGAGTTGAAGAAAGGAGGTCAGGGGCACTGTAATTCACAAACCTGCAGAGTTACAAATGACAGCTATCGTCCAAAAATAGACTGAAGTAAGGCTGCCAAGAGGACTTGAAAGCGGGGCAGAATTGCAGGAAACCGATTTCAGGAGGTAGACTGGAATTGCATTGAAAGCATAGGAAAAGAGGCAGAACGTCCACAATGATGCACTTGGCCAAAAAGGGCGTATGCGTTTTTTCCTGAATATATTCAGGAAAAAACGCATACGCCCTTTTTGGCCAACCAAGCAAGCTTGCAAAGGAAATCTGCACTACAATGAAGTCTCACTTCCCCCCGGTCAAAAGGGCCATCTGAAAAAAGGGTAAAATCCAGAAAGGCAGGACAGGCCATGGAGAACTGGGAGCCTTGTTATGCTGATGGGCGGGATGTAAATTGTCAACAACCACTCAGGAGAAGTGTATGGTGTTTCCTGAAACATCTAAAAAACAAAGCAACAGAACCTAGGGCACTTCCACTTATGGTCCTATAGCTTAGGGAAATTAAAATCAAAAAGACACAGCCACCCCAAAGTTTGGAACGGCTCTGTTTACAAGAACCTCATTTACAGTACAAGTTCAACATCGCAGAAAGTGAAAAATGGATAAAGAAGTTGTGGTATTTACTTACAAAGCAATATCACCAATCAATGAAATCTGTGTCATCAGGCCCTTAGCAGCACAATGAGTGGATTCAGGTATGATGATTCTAACTGAAATAAGTGACACAGAAAAAGAAACATCATAAGATATCAGTAATACACGGAATGTGAAGTTGGCTACACAGGAACTGAATTACAGAACAGAACAGGGTCTCAAATTTAGAAAACCAACTTATGCTTGCTTAAGGGTAAAGGTGAGTTGGGGTGCTGCATAAAACCAGAGATTGAAATGAGCACAGATAAAGTTCCTTAAGCCAAATATGGAATAGAGAAGAGCTACTCCTTGCTCAACGAAATGGACTCAACACCGCATATTAAACGCCTAAGAATGTACCTGACTAGTAAGTATCTTAAAACCTATGGATTGCTATGTCTCCGAAAGAGAATCAAGCATGTGTACAGGGGCATAAATGCAGCAGTGATAGGATTGGAGAGGTTCGGTGAGCAAATGAAGACCCTTTGAAGTCATATTGCATGGTACCCATTCCACGGGTTTCACCTACCCAGGTTTAAGGTATTTTTCCTTCAGCTAAAACATGCATGTGGAACCTAGAGTATGATCAACCATGTGATCGGGAGACGTGTTCAAATATGTCTCAGTTTTCGTACCCTGGTACTTGGGTGCAACATTCCAGACGCTTTACTAACACTCTCCCGACTTGGAGAGTCAGTCCCTTTAACCTCCTGTTTGGCCCAGTTTGCAATTTCTGCGGAAGATGAACAGGAATAGCGAGAACCAATGAGAGACTAGCTGGAGGTGTCTGGACGGGCAAATTTATCTCTCATGTCCCACCAGGAAGAGGAAATAATCAAAGGCTCAGCGTGCCGTACCAGAATCAGATTAGGGCCTGAAGCCATCCTGCGGTGTTGCGGCCAGCTCAAAAGATAGCGAGTTGAAGAAAGGAGCTCAGGGGCACTGTAATTCACAAACCTGCAGAGTTATAAATGACAGCTATCGTCCAAAAATATACTGAAGTAAGGCTGCCAAGAGGACTTGAAAGCAGGGCAGAATTGCAGGAAACCGATTTCAGGAGGTAGACTGGAATTGCATTGAAAGCATAGGAAAAGAGGCAGAACGTCCACAATGATGCACTTGGCCAAAAAGGGCGTATGCGTTTTTTCCTGAATATATTCAGGAAAAAACGCATACGCCCTTTTTGGCCAACCAAGCAAGCTTGCAAAGGAAATCTGCACTACAATGAAGTCTCACTTCCCCCCGGTCAAAAGGGCCATCTGAAAAAAGTGTAAAATCCAGAAAGGCAGGACAGGCCATGGAGAACTGGGAGCCTTGTTATGCTGATGGGCGGGATGTAAATTGCCAACAGACACTCGGGAGAAGTGTATGGTGTTTCCTGAAACATCTAAAAAACAAAGCAACAGAGCCTAGGGCACTTCCACTTATGGTCCTATAGCTTAGGGAAATTAAAATCAAAAAGACACAGCCACCCCAAAGTTTGGGACGCCTCTGTTTACAAGAACCTCGTTTACCGTACAAGTTCAATATCACAGAAAGTGAAAAATGGATAAAGAACTTGTGGTACTTACGTACAATGCAGTATCACTCAGCAATGAAATCTATGTCATCAGGCCCGTAGCAGCATCATGAGTGGATTCAGGTACGATGATTCTAACTCAAATAAGTCACACAGAAAAAGAAACATCATAAGATATCTCTAATACACGGAATGTAAACTTGGCTACACAGGAACTGCATTCCAAAACAGAACAGGTCCTCAAATTTAGAAAACCAACTTATGCTTGCTTAAGGGGAAAGGTGAGTTGGGGTGCTGCATAAAACCAGAGATTGAAATGAGCACAGATAAAGTTCCTTAAGCCAAATATGGAATAGACAAGAGCTACTCCTTGCTCAACGAAATGGACTCAACACCGCATATTAAACGCCTAAGAATGTACCTGACTAGTAAGTATCTTAAAACCTATGGATTGCTATGTCTCCGAAAGAGAATCAAGCATGTGTACAGGGGCATAAACGCAGCAGTGATAGGATTGGAGAGGTTCGGTGAGCAAATGAAGACCCTTTGAAGTCATATTGCATGGTACCCATTACACGGGTCTCAACTCTCCAGGTTTAAGGTATTCTTCCTTCAGCTAAAACATGCATGTGGAACCTAGAGTATGATCAACCATGTGATCGGGAGACGTGTTCAAATATGTCCCAGTTTTCGTACCCTGGTACTCGGGTGCAACATTCCAGACGCTTTACTAACACTCTCCCGACTTGGAGAGTCAGTCCCTTTAACCTCCTGTTTGGCCCAGTTTCCAATTTCTGCGGAAGATGAACAGGAATAGCGAGAACCAATGAGAGGCTAGCCGAAGGTGTCTGGACGGGCAAATTTAACTCTCATTTCCCACCAGGAAGAGGAATTAACCAAAGGCTCAGCGTGCCGTGCCGGAACCAGAT
This sequence comes from Stenella coeruleoalba, assembly GCF_951394435.1. Classification (NCBI taxonomy): domain Eukaryota; kingdom Metazoa; phylum Chordata; class Mammalia; order Artiodactyla; family Delphinidae; genus Stenella; species Stenella coeruleoalba. Next base: position 166,269 of record NW_027646474.1, read on the forward strand.
TAGGGCCTGAAGCCATCCTGTGGTGTTGCGGCCAGCTCAAAAGAAAGCGAGTTGAAGAAAGGAGCTCAGGGGCACTGTAATTCACAAACCTGCAGAGTTATAAATGACAGCTATCGTCCAAAAATAGACTGAAGTAAGGCTGCCAAGAGGACTTGAAAACGGGGCAGAATTGCAGGAAACCGATTTCAGGAGGTAGACTGGAATTGCATTGAAAGCATAGGAAAAGAGGCAGAACGTCCACAATGATGCACTTGGCCAAAAAGGGCGTATGCGTTTTTTCCTGAATATATTCAGGAAAAAACGCATACGCCCTTTTTGGCCAACCAAGCAAGCTTGCAAAGGAAATCTGCACTACAATGAAGTCTCACTTCCCCCCGGTCAAAAGGGCCATCTGAAAAAAGTGTAAAATCCAGAAAGGCAGGACAGGCCATGGAGAACTGGGAGCCTTGTTATGCTGATGGGCGGGATGTAAATTGCCAACAGACACTCGGGAGAAGTGTATGGTGTTTCCTGAAATATCTAAAAAACAAAGCAACAGAGCCTAGGGCACTGCCACTTATGGTCCTATAGCTTAGGGAAATTAAAATCAAAAAGACACAGCCACCCCAAAGTTTGGGACGCCTCTGTTTACAAGAACCTCGTTTACAGTACAAGTTCAACATCGCAGAAAGTGAAAAATGGATAAAGAAGTTGTGGTATTTACTTATAAAGCAATATCACTCAGCAATGAAATCTATGTCATCAGGCCCTTAGCAGCACAATGAGTGGATTCAGGTATGATGATTCTAACTGAAATAAGTCACACAGAAAAAGAAACATCATAAGATATCAGTAATACACGGAATGTAAACTTGGCTACACAGGAACTGAATTACAGAACAGAACAGGGTCTCAAATTTAGAAAACCAACTTATGCTTGCTTAAGGGGAAAGGTGAGTTGGGGTGCTGCATAAAACCAGAGATTGAAATGAGCACAGATAAAGTTCCTTAAGCCAAATATGGAATAGACAAGAGCTACTCCTTGCTCAACGAAATGAACTCAACACCCCATATTAAACGCCTAAGAATGTACCTGACTAGTAAGTATCTTAAAACCTATGGATTGCTATGTCTCCGAAAGAGAATCAAGCATGTGTACAGGGACATAAACGCAGCAGTGATAGGATTGGAGAGGTTCGGTGAGCAAATGAAGACCCTTTGAAGTCATATTGCATGGTACCCATTCCACGGGTTTCAACTACCCAGGTTTAAGGTATTCTTCCTTCAGCTAAAACATGCATGTGGAACCAAGAGTATGATCATCCGTGTGAACGGGAGACGTGTTCAAATATGTCTCAGTTTTTGTACCCTGGTACTCGGGTGCAACATTCCAGACGCTTTACTAACACTCTCCCCACTTGGAGAGTCAGTGCCTTTAACCTCCTGTTTGGCCCAGTTTGCAATTTCTGCGGAAGATGAACAGGAATAGCGAGAACCAATGAGAGACTAGCTGGAGGTGTCTGGACGGGAAAATTTAACTCTCATTTCCCACCAGGAAGAGGAAATAACCAAAGGCTCAGCGTGCCGTGCCGGAACCAGATTAGGGCCTGAAGCCATCCTGCGGTGTTGCGGCCAGCTCACAAGAAAGCGAGTTGAAGAAAGGAGCTCAGGGGCACTATAATTCACAAACCTGCAGAGTTATAAATGACAGCTATCGTCCAAAAATAGACTGAAGTAAGGCTGCCAAGAGGACTTGAAAGCGGGGCAGAATTGCAGGAAACCGATTTCAGGAGGTAGACTGGAATTGCATTGAAAGCATAGGAAAAGAGGCAGAACGTCCACAATGATGCACTTGGCCAAAAAGGGCGTATGCGTTTTTTCCTGAATATATTCAGGAAAAAACGCATACGCCCTTTTTGGCCAACCAAGCAAACTTGCAAAGGAAATCTGCACTACAATGAAGTCTCACTTCTTCCTGGTCAAAAGGGCCATCTGAAAAAAGTGTAAAATCCAGAAAGGCAGGACAGGCCATGGAGAACTGGGAGCCTTGTTTTGCTGAAGGGCGGGATGTAAATTGCCAACAGACACTCTGGAGAAGTGTATGGTGTTTCCTGAAACATCTAAAAAACAAAGCAACAGAGCCTAGGGCACTGCCACTTATGGTCCTATAGCTTAGGGAAATTAAAATCAAAAAGACACAGCCACCCCAAAGTTTGGGATGCCTCTGTTTACAAGAACCTCGTTTACAGTACAAGTTCAACATCGCAGAAAGTGAAAAATGGATAAAGAAGTTGTGGTATTTACTTACAAAGCAATATCACTCAGCAATGAAATCTATGTCATCAGGCCCTTAGCAGCACAATGAGTGGATTCAGGTATGATGATTCTAACTGAAATAAGTCACACAGAAAAAGAAACATCATAAGATATCAGTAATACATGGAATGTAAACTTGGCTACACAGGAACTGAATTACAGAACAGAACAGGGTCTCAAATTTAGAAAACCAACTTATGCTTGCTTAAGGGTAAAGGTGAATTGGGGTGCTGCATAAAACCAGAGATTGAAATGAGCACAGATAAAGTTCCTTAAGCCAAATATGGAATAGACAAGCGCTACTCCTTGCTCAACGAAATGGACTCAACACCGCATATTAAACGCTTAAGAATGAACCTGACTAGTAAGTATCTTAAAACCTATGGATTGCTATGTCTCCGAAAGAGAATCAAGCATGTGTACAGGGGCATAAACGCAGCAGTGATAGGATTGGAGAGGTTCGTGAGCAAATGAAGACCCTTTGAAGTCATATTGCATGGTACCCATTCCACGGGTTTCAACTACCCAGGTTTAAGGTATTCTTCCTTCAGCTAAAACATGCATGTGGAACCTAGAGTATGATCAACCATGTGATCCGGAGAGGTGTTCAAATATGTCTCAGTTTTCGTACCCTGGTACTCGGGTGAAACATTCCAGACGCTTACTAACACTCTCCCCACTTGGAGAGTCAGTCCCTTTAACCTCCTGTTTGGCCCAGTTTGCAATTTCTGCGGAAGATGAACAGGAATAGCGAGAATCAATAAGAGACTAGCTGGAGGTGTCTGGACGGGCAAATTTAACTCTCATTTCCCACCAGGAAGAGGAATTAACCAAAGGCTCAGCGTGCCGTGCCAGAACCAGTTTAGGGTCTGAAGACATCCTGCGGTGTTGCGGCCAGGTCACAAGAAAGCAAGTTGAAGAAAGGAGCTCAGGGGCACTGTAATTCACAAACCTGCAGAGTTATAAATGACAGCTATCGTCCAAAAATAGACTGAAGTAAGGCTGCCAAGAGGACTTGAAAGCGGGGCAGAATTGCAGGAAACCGATTTCAGGAGGTAGACTGGAATTGCATTGAAAGCATAGGAAAAGAGGCAGAACGTCCACAATGATGCACTTGGCCAAAAAGGGCGTATGCGTTTTTTCCTGAATATATTCAGGAAAAAACGCATACGCCCTTTTTGGCCAACCAAGCAAGCTTGCAAAGGAAATCTGCACTACAATGAAGTCTCACTTCCACCCGGTCAAAAGGGCCATCTGAAAAAAGTGTAAAATCCAGAAAGGCAGGACAGGCCATGGAGAACTGGGAGCCTTGTTATGCTGATGGGCGGGATGTAAATTGCCAACAGACACTCTGGAGAAGTGTATGGTGTTTCCTGAAACATCTAAAAAACAAAGCAACAGAGCCTAGGGCACTGCCACTTATGGTCCTATAGCTTAGGGAAATTAAAATCAAAAAGACACAGCCACCCCAATGTTTGGAACGGTTCTGTTTACAAGAACCTCGTTTACAGTACAAGTTCAACATCGCAGAAAGTGAAAAATGGATAAAGAAGTTGTGGTATTTACTTACAAAGCAATATCACTCAGCAATGAAATCTATGTCATCAGGCCCTTAGCAGCACAATGAGTGGATTCAGGTATGATGATTGTAACTGAAATAAGTCACACAGAAAAAGAAACATCATAAAATATCAGTAATACACGGAATGTAAACTTGGCTACACAGGAACTGAATTACAGAACAGAACAGGGTCTCAAATTTAGAAAACCAACTTATGCTTGCTTAAGGGTAAAGGTGAGTTGGGGTGCTGCATAAAACCAGAGATTGAAATGAGCACAGATAAAGTTCCTTAAGTCAAATATGGAATAGACAAGAGCTACTCCTTGCTCAACGAAATGGACTCAACACCGCATATTAAACGCCTAAGAATGTACCTGACTAGTAAGTATCGGAAAACCTATGGATTGCTATGTCTCCAAAAGAGAATCAAGCATGTGTACAGGGGCATAAACGCAGCAGTAATAGGATTGGAGAGGTTCGGTGAGCAAATGAAGGCCCTTTGAAGTCATATTGCATGGTACCCATTACACGGGTCTTAACTCTCCAGGTTTAAGGTATTCTTCCTTCAGCTAAAACATGCATGTGGAACCCAAGTATGATCAACCATGTGAACGGGAGACGTGTTCAAATATGTCTCAGTTTTCCTCCCCTGGTACTCGGGTGCAACATTCCAGACGCTTTACTAACACTCTCCCCACTTGGAGAGTCAGCGCCTTTAACCTCCTGTTTGGCCCAGTTTGCAATTTCTGCGGAAGATGAACAGGAATAGCGAGAACCAATGAGAGACTAGCTGGAGGTGTCTGGACGGGCAAATTTAACTCTCATTTCCCACCAGGAAGAGGAAATAACCAAAGGCTCAGCGTGCCATACCGGAACCAGATTAGGGCCTGAAGCCATCCTGCGGTGTTGCGGCCAGGTCACAAGAAAGCGAGTTGAAGAAAGGAGCTCAGGGGCACTGTAATTCACAAACCTGCAGACTTATAAATGACAGCTATCGTCCAAAAATAGACTGAAGTAAGGCTGCCAAGAGGACTTGAAAGCGGGGCAGAATTGCCGGAAACCGATTTCAGGAGGTAGACTGGAATTGCATTGAAAGCATAGGAAAAGAGGCAGAACGTCCACAATGATGCACTTGGCCAAAAAGGGCGTATGCGTTTTTTCCTGAATATATTCAGGAAAAAACGCATACGCCCTTTTTGGCCAACCAAGCAAGCTTGCAAAGGAAATCTGCACTACAATGAAGTCTCACTTCCCCCCGGTCAAAAGGGCCATCTGAAAAAAGTGTAAAATCCAGAAAGGCAGGACAGGCCATGGAGAACTGGGAGCCTTGTTATGCTGATGGGCGGGATGTAAATTGCCAACAGACACTCGGGAGAAGTGTATGGTGTTTCCTGAAACATCTAAAAAACAAAGCAACAGAGCCTAGGGCACTGCCACTTATGGTCCTATAGCTTAGGGAAATTAAAATCAAAAAGACACAGCCACCCCAAAGTTTGGGACGCCTCTGTTTACAAGAACCTCGTTTACAGTACAAGTTCAACATCGCAGAAAGTGAAAAATGGATAAAGAAGTTGTGGTATTTACTTACAAAGCAATATCACTCAGCAATGAAATCTATGTCATCAGGCCCTTAGCATCACAATGAGTGGATTCAGGTATGATGATTCTAACTGAAATAAGTCACACAGAAAAAGAAACATCATAAGATATCACTAATACACGGAATGTAAACTTGGCTACACAGGAACTGCATTCCAAAACAGAACAGGGTCTCAAATTTAGAAAACCAACTTATGCTTGCTTAAGGGGAAAGGTGAGTTGGGGTGCTGCATAAAACCAGAGATTGAAATGAGCACAGATAAAATTCCTTAAGCCAAATATGGAATAGACAAGAGCTACTCCTTGCTCAACGAAATGGACTCAAAACCCCATATTAAACCCCTAAGAATGTACCTGACTAGTAAGTATCTTAAAACCTATGGATTGCTATGTCTCCAAAAGAGAATCAAGCGTGTGTACAGGGGAATAAACGCAGCAGTGATAGGATTGGAGAGGTTCGGTGAGCAAATGAAGACCCTTTGAAGTCATATTGCATGGTACCCATTACACGGGTCTCAACTCTCCAGGTTTAAGGTATTCTTCCTTCAGCTAAAACATGCATGTGGAACCCAAGTATGATCAACCATGTGAACGGGAGACGTGTTCAAATATGTCTCAGTTTTCCTCCCCTGGTACTCGGGTGCAACATTCCAGACGCTTTACTAACACTCTCCCCACTTGGAGAGTCAGCGCCTTTAACCTCCTGTTTGGCCCAGTTTGCAATTTCTGCGGAAGATGAACAGGAATAGCGAGAACCAATGAGAGGCTAGCTGGAGGTGTCTGAACGGGCAAATTTAACTCTCATTTCCCACCAGGAAGAGGAAATAACCAAAGGCTCAGCATGCCGTACCGGAACCAGATTAGGGCCTGAAGCCATCCTGCGGTGTTGCGGCCAGCTCAAAGGAAAGCGAGTTGAAGAAAGGAGCTCAGGGGCACTGTAATTCACAAACCTGCAGAGTTATAAATGACAGCTATCGTCCAAAAATAGACTGAAGTAAGGCTGCCAAGAGGACTTGAAAGTGGGGCAGAATTGCAGGAAACCGATTTCAGGAGGTAGACTGGAATTGCATTGAAAGCATAGGAAAAGAGGCAGAACGTCCACAATGATGCACTTGGCCAAAAAGGGCGTATGCGTTTTTTCCTGAATATATTCAGGAAAAAACGCATACGCCCTTTTTGGCCAACCAAGCAAGCTTGCAAAGGAAATCTGCACTACAATGAAGTCTCACTTCCCCCCGGTCAAAAGGGCCATCTGAAAAAAGTGTAAAATCCAGAAAGGCAGGACAGGCCATGGAGAACTGGGAGCCTTGTTATGCTGATGGGCGGGATGTAAATTGCCAACAACCACTCGGGAGAAGTGTATGGTGTTTCCTGAAACATCTAAAAAACAAAGCAACAGAACCTAGGGCACTTCCACTTATGGTCCTATAGCTTAGGGAAATTAAAATCAAAAAGACACAGCCACCCCAAAGTTTGGAACGGCTCTGTTTACAAGAACCTCGTTTACAGTACAAGTTCAACATCGCAGAAAGTGAAAAATGGATAAAGAAGTTGTGGTATTTACTTACAAAGCAATATCACTCAGCAATGAAATCTATGTCATCAGGCCCTTAGAAGCACAATGAGTGGATTCAGGTATGATGATTCTAACTGAAGTAAGTCACACAGAAAAAGAAACATCATAAGATATCAGTAATACACGGAATGTAAACTTGGCTACACAGGAACTGAATTACAGAACAGAACAGGGTCTCAAATTTAGAAAACCAACTTATGCTTGCTTAAGGGTAAAGGTGAGTTGGGGTGCTGCATAAAACCAGAGATTGAAATGAGCACAGATAAAGTTCCTTAAGTCAAATATGGAATAGACAAGAGCTACTCCTTGCTCAACGAAATGGACTCAACACCGCATATTAAACGCCTAAGAATGTACCTGACTAGTAAGTATCGTAAAACCTATGGATTGCTATGTCTCCAAAAGAGAATCAAGCATGTGTACAGGGGCATAAACGCAGCAGTGATAGGATTGGAGAGGTTCGGTGAGCAAATGAAGACCCTTTGAAGTCATATTGCATGGTACCCATTACACGGGTCTCAACTCTCCAGGTTTAAGGTATTCTTCCTTCAGCTAAAACATGCATGTGGAACCCAAGTATGATCAACCATGTGAACGGGAGACGTGTTCAAATATGTCTCAGTTTTCCTCCCCTGGTACTCGGGTGCAACATTCCAGACGCTTTACTAACACTCTCCCCACTTGGAGAGTCAGCGCCTTTAACCTCCTGTTTGGCCCAGTTTGCAATTTCTGCGGAAGATGAACAGGAATAGTGAGAACCAATGAGAGGCTAGCTGGAGGTGTCTGGACGGGCAAATTTAACTCTCATTTCCCACCAGGAAGAGGAAATAAACAAAGGCTCAGCATGCTGTACCGGAACCAGATTAGGGCCTGAAGCCATCCTGCGGTGTTGCGGCCAGCTCAAAGGAAAGCGAGTTGAAGAAAGGAGCTCAGGGGCACTGTAATTCACAAACCTGCAGAGTTATAAATGACAGCTATCGTCCAAAAATAGACTGAAGTAAGGCTGCCAAGAGGACTTGAAAGCGGGGCAGAATTGCAGGAAACCGATTTCAGGAGGTAGACTGGAATTGCATTGAAAGCATAGGAAAAGAGGCAGAACGTCCACAATGATGCACTTGGCCAAAAAGGGCGTATGCGTTTTTTCCTGAATATATTCAGGAAAAAACGCATACGCCCTTTTTGGCCAACCAAGCAAGCTTGCAAAGGAAATGTGCACTACAATGAAGTCTCACTTCCCCCCGGTCAAAAGGGCCATCTGAAAAAAGTGTAAAATCCAGAAAGGCAGGACAGGCCATGGAGAACTGGGAGCCTTGTTATGCTGATGGGCGGGATGTAAATTGCCAACAGACACTCGGGAGAAGTGTATGGTGTTTCCTGAAACATCTAAAAAACAAAGCAACAGAGCCTAGGGCACTGCCACTTATGGTCCTATAGCTTAGGGAAATTAAAATCAAAAAGACACTGCCACCCCAAAGTTTGGGACGCCTCTGTTTACAAGAACCTCGTTTACAGTACAAGTTCAACATCGCAGAAAGTGAAAAATGGATAAAGAAGTTGTGGTATTTACTTACAAAGCAATATCACTCAGCAATGAAATCTGTGTCATCAGGCCCTTAGAAGCACAATGAGTGGATTCAGGTATGATGATTCTAACTGAAGTAAGTCACACAGAAAAAGAAACATCATAAGATATCAGTAATACACGGAATGTAAACTTGGCTACACAGGAACTGAATTACAGAACAGAACAGGGTCTCAAATTTAGAAAACCAACTTATGCTTGCTTAAGGGTAAAGGTGAGTTGGGGTGCTGCATAAAACCAGAGATTGAAATGAGCACAGATAAAGTTCCTTAAGTCAAATATGGAATAGACAAGAGCTACTCCTTGCTCAACGAAATGGACTCAACACCGCATATTAAACGCCTAAGAATGTACCTGACTAGTAAGTATCTTAAAACCTATGGATTGCTATGTCTCCGAAAGAGAATCAAGCATGTGTACAGGGGCATAAACGCAGCAGTGATAGGATTGGAGAGGTTCGGTGAGCAAATGAAGACCCTTTGAAGTCATATTGCATGGTACCCATTACACGGGTCTCAACTCTCCAGGTTTAAGGTATTCTTCCTTCAGCTAAAACATGCATGTGGAACCCAGAGTATGATCAACCATGTGAACGGGAGACGTGTTCAAATATGTCTCAGTTTTCCTCCCCTGGTAATCGGGTGCAACATTCCAGACGCTTTACTAACACTCTCCCGACTTGGAGAGTCAGTCCCTTTAACCTCCTGTTTGGCCCAGTTTGCAATTTCTGCGGAAGATGAACAGGAATAGCGAGAACCAATGAGAGACTAGCTGGAGGTGTCTGGACGGGCAAATTTAACTCTCATTTCCCACCAGGAAGAGGAATTAACCAAAGGCTCAGCGTGCCGTGCCAGAACCAGATTAGGGCCTGAAGCCATCCTGCGGTGTTGCGGCCAGGTTACAAGAAAGAGAGTTGAAGAAAGGAGCTCAGGGGCACTGTAATTCACAAACCTGCAGACTTATAAATGACAGCTATCGTCCAAAAATAGACTGAAGTAAGGCTGCCAAGAGGACTTGAAAGCGGGGCAGAATTGCAGGAAACCGATTTCAGGAGGTAGACTGGAATTGCATTGAAAGCATAGGAAAAGAGGCAGAACGTCCACAATGATGCACTTGGCCAAAAAGGGCGTATGCGTTTTTTCCTGAATATATTCAGGAAAAAATGCATACGCCCTTTTTGGCCAACCAAGCAAGCTTGCAAAGGAAATCTGCACTACAATGAAGTCTCACTTCCCCCCGGTCAAAAGGGCCATCTGAAAAAAGTGTAAAATCCAGAAAGGCAGGACAGGCCATGGAGAACTGGGAGCCTTGTTATGCTGATGGGCGGGATGTAAATTGCCAACAGACACTCAGGAGAAGTGTATGGTGTTTCCTGAAACATCTAAAAAACAAAGCAACAGAGCCTAGGGCACTGCCACTTATGGTCCTATAGCTTAGGGAAATTAAAATCAAAAAGACACAGCCACCCCAAAGTTTGCGACGCCTCTGTTTACAAGAACCTCGTTTACAGTACAAGTTCAACATCGCAGAAAGTGAAAAATGGATAAAGAACTTGTGGTACTTACGTACAATGCAGTATCACTCAGCAATGAAATCTATGTCATCAGGCCCGTAGCAGCATAATGAGTGGATTCAGGTATGATGATTCTAACTGAAATAAGTCACACAGAAAAAGAAACATCATAAGATATCACTAATACACGGAATGTAAACTTGGCTACACAGGAACTGAATTACAGAACAGAACAGGGTCTCAAATTTAGAAAACCAACTTATGCTTGCTTAAGGGGAAAGGTGAGTTGGGGTGCTGCATAAAACCAGAGATTGAAATGAGCACAGATAAAGTTCCTTAAGCCAAATATGGAATAGACAAGAGCTACTCCTTGCTCAACGAAATGGACTCAACACCGCATATTAAACGCCTAAGAATGTACCTGACTAGTAAGTATCTTAAAACCTATGGATTGCTATGTCTCCGAAAGAGAATCAAGCATGTGTACAGGGGCATAAACGCAGCAGTGATAGGATTGGAGAGGTTCGGTGAGCAAATGAAGACCCTTTGAAGTCATATTGCATGGTACCCATTCCACGGGTTTCAACTACCCAGGTTTAAGGTATTCTTCCTTCAGCTAAAACATGCATGTGGAACCTAGAGTATGATCAACCATGTGATCGGGAGACGTGTTCAAATATGTCTCAGTTTTCCTCCCCTGGTACTCGGGTGCAACATTCCAGACGCTTTACTAACACTCTCCCCACTTGGAGAGTCAGTCCCTTTAACCTCCTCTTTGGCCCAGTTTGCAATTTCTGCGGAAGATGAACAGGAATAGCGAGAAACAATGAGAGGCTAGCTGGAGGTGTCTGGACGGGCAAATTTAACTCTCATTTCCCACCAGGAAGAGGAATTAACCAAAGGCTCAGCATGCCGGGCCGGAACCAGATTAGGGCCTGAAGCCATCCTGCGGTGTTGCGGCCAGGTCACAAGAAAGCGAGTTGAAGAAAGGAGCTCAGGGGCACTGTAATTCACAAACCTGCAGAGTTATAAATGACAGCTATCGTCCAAAAATAGACTGAAGTAAGGCTGCCAAGAGGACTTGAAAGCGGGGTAGAATTGCAGGAAACCTATTTCAGGAGGTAGACTGGAATTGCATTGAAAGCATAGGAAAAGAGGCAGAACGTCCACAATGATGCACTTGGCCAAAAAGGGCGTATGCGTTTTTTCCTGAATATATTCAGGAAAAAACGCATACGCCCTTTTTGGCCAACCAAGCAAGCTTGCAAAGGAAATCTGCACTACAATGAAGTCTCACTTCCCCCCGGTCAAAAGGGCCATCTGAAAAAAGTGTAAAATCCAGAAAGGCAACAGGCCATTGAGAACTGGGAGCCTTGTTATGCTGATGGGCGGGATGTAAATTGCCAACAGACACTTGGTAGAAGTGTATGGTGTTTCCTGAAACATCTAAAAAACAAAGCAACAGAGCCTAGGGCACTTCCACTTATGGTCCTATAGCTTAGGGAAATTAAAATCAAAAAGACACAGCCACCCCAAAGTTTGGAACAGCTCTGTTTACAAGAACCTCGTTTACAGTACAAGTTCAACATCGCAGAAAGTGAAAAATGGATAAAGAAGTTGTGGTATTCACTTACAAAGCAGTATCACTCAGCAATGAAATCTATGTCATCAGGCCCTTAGCAGCACAATGAGTGGATTCAGGTATGATGATTCTAACTGAAATAAGTCACACAGAAAAAGAAACATCATAAGATATCAGTAATACATGGAATGTAAACTTGGCTACACAGGAAGTGAATTACAGAACAGAACAGGGTCTCAAATTTAGAAAACCAACTTATGCTTGCTTAAGGGTAAAGGTGAGGTGGGGTGCTGCATAAAACCAGAGATTGAAATGAGCACAGATAAAGTTCCTTAAGTCAAATATGGAATAGACAAGAGCTACTCCTTGCTCAACGAAATGGACTCAACACCGCATATTAAACGCCTAAGAATGTACCTGACTAGTAAGTATCGTAAAACCTATGGATTGCTATGTCTCCAAAAGAGAATCAACCATGTGTACAGGGGCATAAACGCAGCAGTGATAGGATTGGAGAGGTTCGGTGAGCAAATGAAGACCCTTTGAAGTCATATTGCATGGTACCCATTACACGGGTCTCAACTCTCCAGGTTTAAGGTATTCTTCCTTCAGCTAAAACATGCATGTGGAACCCAAGTATGATCAACCATGTGAACGGGAGACGTGTTCAAATATGTCTCAGTTTTCCTCCCATGGCACTCGGGTGCAACATTCCAGACGCTTTACTAACACTCTCCCCACTTGGAGAGTCAGCGCCTTTAACCTCCTGTTTGGCCCAGTTTGCAATTTCTGCGGAAGATGAACAGGAATAGCGAGAACCAATGAGAGGCTAGCTGAAGGTGTCTGGACGGGCAAATTTAACTCTCATTTCCCACCAGGAAGAGGAAATAACCAAAGGCTCAGCATGCCGTGCCGGAACCAGATTAGGGCCTGAAGCCATCCTGCGGTGTTGCGGCCAGGTCACAAGAAAGCATGTTGAAGAAAGGAGCTCAGGGGCACTGTAATTCACAAACCTGCAGAGTTATAAATGACAGCTATCGTCCAAAAATAGACTGAAGTAAGGCTGCCAAGAGGACTTGAAAGCGGGGCAGAATTGCAGGAAACCGATTTCAGGAGGTAGACTGGAATTGCATTGAAAGCATAGGAAAAGAGGCAGAACGTCCACAATGATGCACTTGGCCAAAAAGGGCGTATGCGTTTTTTCCTGAATATATTCAGGAAAAAACGCATACGCCCTTTTTGGCCAACCAAGCAGGCTTGCAAAGGAAATCTGCACTACAATGAAGTCTCACTTCCCCCCGGTCAAAAGGGCCATCTGAAAAAAGTGTAAAATCCAGAAAGGCAGGACAGGCCATGGAGAACTGGGAGCCTTGTTATGCTGATGGGCGGGATGTAAATTGCCAACAACCACTGGGGAGAAGTGTATGGTGTTTCCTGAAACATCTAAAAAACAAAGCAACAGAACCTAGGGCACTTCCACTTATGGTCCTATAGCTTAGGGAAATTAAAATCAAAAAGACACAGCCACCCCAAAGTTTGGAACAGCTCTGTTTACAAGAACCTCGTTTACAGTACAAGTTCAACATCGCAGAAAGTGAAAAATGGATAAAGAAGTTGTGGTATTTACTTACAAAGCAATATCACTCAGCAATGAAATCTGTGTCATCAGGCCCTTAGCAGCACAATGAGTGGATTCAGGTATGATGATTCTAACTGAAATAAGTCACACAGAAAAAGAAACATCATAAGATATCAGTAATACACGGAATGTAAACTTGGCTACACAGGAACTGAATTACAGAACAGAACAGGGTCTCAAATTTAGAAAACCAACTTATGCTTGCTTAAGGGTAAAGGTGAGTTGGGGTGCTGCATAAAACCAGAGATTGAAATGAGCACAGATAAAGTTCCTTAAGCCAAATATGGAATAGACAAGAGCTACTCCTTGCTCAACGAAATGGACTCAACACCCCATATTAAACGCCTAAGAATGTACCTGACTAGTAAGTATCTTAAAACCTATGGATTGCTATGTCTCTGAAAGAGAATCAAGCATGTGTACAGGGGCATAAACGCAGCAGTGATAGGATTGGAGAGGTTCGGTGAGCAAATGAAGACCCTTTGAAGTCATATTGCATGGTACCCATTCCACGGGTTTCAACTACCCAGGTTTAAGGTATTCTTCCTTCAGCTAAAACATGCATGTGGAACCTAGAGTATGATCAACCATGTGATCGGGAGACGTGTTCAAATATGTCTCAGTTTTCCTCCCCTGGTACTCGGGTGCAACATTCCAGACGCTTTACTAACACTCTCCCCACTTGGAGAGTCAGCGCCTTTAACCTCCTGTGTGGCCCAGTTTGCAATTTCTGCGGAAGATGAACAGGAATAGCGAGAACCAATGAGAGGCTAGCTGGAGGTGTCTGGACGGGCAAATTTAAATCTCATTTCCCAACAGGAAGAGGAATTAACCAAAGGCTCAGCATGCCGGGCCGGAACCAGATTAGGGCCTGAAGCCATCCTGCGGTGTTGCGGCCAGGTCACAAGAAAGCGAGTTGAAGAAAGGAGCTCAGGGGCACTGTAATTCACAAACCTGCAGAGTTATAAATGACAGCTATCGTCCAAAAATAGACTGAAGTAAGGCTGCCAAGAGGACTTGAAAGCGGGGCAGAATTGCAGGAAACCGATTTCAGGAGGTAGACTGGAATTGCATTGAAAGCATAGGAAAAGAGGCAGAACGTCCACAATGATGCACTTGGCCAAAAAGGGCGTATGCGTTTTTTCCTGAATATATTCAGGAAAAAACGCATACGCCCTTTTTGGCCAACCAAGCAAGCTTGCAAAGGAAATCTGCACTACAATGAAGTCTCACTTCCCCCCGGTCAAAAGGGCCATCTGAAAAAAGTGTAAAATCCAGAAAGGCAGGACAGGCCATGGAGAACTGGGAGCCTTGTTATGCTGATGGGCGGGATGTAAATTGCCAACAGCCACTGGGGAGAAGTGTATGGTGTTTCCTGAAACATCTAAAAAACAAAGCAACTGAGCCTAGGGCACTGCCACTTATGGTCCTATAGCTTAGGGAAATTAAAATCAAAAACACACAGCCACCCCAAAGTTTGCGACGCCTCTGTTTACAAGAACCTCGTTTACAGTACAAGTTCAACATCGCAGAAAGTGAAAAATGGATAAAGAAGTTGTGGTATTTACTTACAAAGCAATATCACTCAGCAATGAAATCTATGTCATCAGGCCCTTAGCATCACAATGAGTGGATTCAGGTATGATGATTCTAACTGAAATAAGTCACACAGAAAAAGAAACATCATAAGATATCAGTAATACACGGAATGTAAACTTGGCTACACAGGAACTGAATTACAGAACAGAACAGGGTCTCAAATTTAGAAAAGCAACTTATGCTTGCTTAAGGGGAAAGGTGAGTTGGGGTGCTGCATAAAACCAGAGATTGAAATGAGCACAGATAAAGTTCCTTAAGTCAAATATGGAATAGACAAGAGCTACTCCTTGCTCAACGAAATGGACTCAACACCGCATATTAAACGCCTAAGAATGTACCTGACTAGTAAGTATCATAAAACCTATGGATTGCTATGTCTCCGAAAGAGAATCAAGCATGTGTACAGGGGCATAAACGCAGCAGTGATAGGATTGGAGAGGTTCGGTGAGCAAATGAAGACCCTTTGAAGTCATATTGCATGGTACCCATTACACGGGTCTCAACTCTCCAGGTTTAAGGTATTCTTCCTTCAGCTAAAACATGCATGTGGAACCCAAGTATGATCAACCATGTGAACGGGAGACGTGTTCAAATATGTCTCAGTTTTCCTCCCCTGGTACTCGGGTGCAACATTCCAGACGCTTTACTAACACTCTCCCCACTTGGAGAGTCAGCGCCTTTAACCTCCTGTTTGGCCCAGTTTGCAATATCTGCGGAAGATGAACAGGAATAGCGAGAACCAATGAGAGGCTAGCTGGAGGTGTCTGGACGGGCAAATTTAACTCTCATTTCCCACCAGGAAGAGGAAATAACCAAAGGCTCAGCGTGCCATACCGGAACCAGATTAGGGTCTGAAGCCATTCTGCGGTGTTGCGGCTAGCTCAAAAGAAAGCGAGTTGAAGAAAGGAGCTCAGGGGCACTGTAATTCACAAACCTGCAGAGTTATAAATGACAGCTATCGTCCAAAAATATACTGAAGTAAGGCTGCCAAGAGGACTTGAAAGCGGGGCAGAATTGCAGGAAACCGATTTCAGGAGGTAGACTGGAATTGCATTGAAAGCATAGGAAAAGAGGCAGAACGTACACAATGATGCACTTGGCCAAAAACGGCGTATGCGTTTTTTCCTAAATATATTCAGGAAAAAACGCATATGCCCTTTTTGGCCAACCAAGCAAGCTTGCAAAGGAAATCTGCACTACAATGAAGTCTCACTTCCCCCCGGTCAAAAGGGCCATCTGAAAAAAGTGTAAAATCCAGAAAGGCAGGACAGGCCATGGAGAACTGGGAGCCTTGTTATGCTGATGGGCGGGATGTAAATTGCCAACAACCACTCGGGAGAAGTGTATGGTGTTTCCTGAAACATCTAAAAAACAAAGCAACAGAACCTAGGGCACTTCCACTTATGGTCCTATAGCTTAGGGAAATTAAAATCAAAAACACACAGCCACCCCAAAGTTTGGAACGGCTCTGTTTACAAGAACCTCGTTTACAGTACAAGTTCAACATCGCAGAAAGTGAAAAATGGATAAAGAAGTTGTGGTATTTACTTACAAAGCAATATCACTCAGCAATGAAATCTGTGTCATCAGGCCCTTAGCAGCACAATGAGTGGATTCAGGTATGATGATTCTAACTGAAATAAGTCACACAGAAAAAGAAACATCATAAGATATCAGTAATACACGGAATGTAAACTTGGCTACACAGGAAATGAATTACAGAACAGAACAGGGTCTCAAATTTAGAAAACCAACTTATTCTTGCTTAAGGGTAAAGGTGAGTTGGGGTGCTGCATAAAACCAGAGGTTGAAATGAGCACAGATAAAGTTCCTTAAGCCAAATATGGAATAGACAAGAGCTACTCCTTGCTCAACGAAATGGACTCAACACCGCATATTAAATGCCTAAGAATGTACCTGACTAGTAAGTATCTTAAAACCTATGGATTGGTATGTCTCCGAAAAAGAATCAAGCATGTGTACAGGGGCATAAACGCAGCAGTGATAGGATTGGAGAGGTTCGGTGAGCAAATGAAGACCCTTTGAAGTCATATTGCATGGTACCCATTACACGGGTCTTAACTCTCCAGGTTTAAGGTATTCTTCCTTCAGCTAAAACATGCATGTGGAACCCAAGTATGATCAACCATGTGAACGGGAGACGTGTTCAAATATGTCTCAGTTTTCCTCCCCTGGTACTCGGGTGCAACATTCCAGACGCTTTACTAACACTCTCCCGACTTGGAGAGTCAGTCCCTTTAACCTCCTGTTTGGCCCAGTTTGCAATTTCTGCGGAAGATGAACAGGAATAGCGAGAACCAATGAGAGACTAGCTGGAGGTGTCTGAACGGGCAAATTTAACTCTCATTTCCCACCAGGAAGAGGAATTAACCAAAGGCTCAGCGTTCGGTACCGGAACCAGATTAGGGCCTGAAGCCATCCTGCGGTATTGCGGCCAGCTCAAAAGAAACCGAGTT
Source organism: Stenella coeruleoalba (assembly GCF_951394435.1). Taxonomy (NCBI): domain Eukaryota; kingdom Metazoa; phylum Chordata; class Mammalia; order Artiodactyla; family Delphinidae; genus Stenella; species Stenella coeruleoalba. The sequence continues at coordinate 183,692 of NW_027646474.1, forward strand.
GAAGAAAGGAGCTCAGGGACACTGTAATTCACAAACCTGCAGTTATAAATGACAGCTATCGTCCAAAAATAGACTGAAGTAAGGCTGCCAAGAGGACTTGAAAGCGGGGCAGAATTGCAGGAAACCGATTTCAGGAGGTAGACTGGAATTGCATTGAAAGCATAGGAAAAGAGGCAGAACGTCCACAATGATGCACTTGGCCAAAAAGGGCGTATGCGTTTTTTCCTGAATATATTCAGGAAAAAACGCATACGCCCTTTTTGGCCAACCAAGCAAGCTTGCAAAGGAAATCTGCACTACAATGAAGTCTCACTTCCCCCCGGTCAAAAGGGCCATCTGAAAAAAGTGTAAAATCCAGAAAGGCAGGACAGGCCATGGAGAACTGGGAGCCTTGTTATGCTGATGGGCGGGATGTAAATTGCCAACAACCACTCGGGAGAAGTGTATGGTGTTTCCTGAAACATCTAAAAAACAAAGCAACAGAACCTAGGGCACTTCCACTTATGGTCCTATAGCTTAGGGAAATTAAAATCAAAAACACACAGCCACCCCAAAGTTTGGAACGGCTCTGTTTACAAGAACCTCGTTTACAGTACAAGTTCAACATTGCAGAAAGTGAAAAATGGATAAAGAAGTTGTGGTATTTACTTACAAAGCAATATCACTCAGCAATGAAATCTATGTCATCAGGCCCTTAGCAGCACAATGAGTGGATTCAGGTATGATGATTCTAACTGAAGTAAGTCACACAGAAAAAGAAACATCATAAGATATCAGTAATACACGGAATGTAAACTTGGCTACACAGGAACTGAATTACAGAACAGAACAGGGTCTCAAATTTAGAAAACCAACTTATGCTTGCTTAAGGGTAAAGGTGAGTTGGGGTGCTGCATAAAACCAGAGATTGAAATGAGCACAGATAAAGTTCCTTAAGTCAAATATGGAATAGACAAGAGCTACTCCTTGCTCAACGAAATGGACTCAACACCGCATATTAAATGCCTAAGAATGTACCTGACTAGTAAGTATCTTAAAACCTATGGATTGCTATGTCTCCAAAAAAGAATCAAGCATGTGTACAGGGGCATAAACGCAGCAGTGATAGGATTGGAGAGGTTCGGTGAGCAAATGAAGACCCTTTGAAGTCATATTGCATGGTACCCATTACACGGGTCTTAACTCTCCAGGTTTAAGGTATTCTTCCTTCAGCTAAAACATGCATGTGGAACCCAAGTATGATCAACCATGTGAACGGGAGACGTGTTCAAATATGTCTCAGTTTTCCTCCCCTGGTACTCGGGTGCAACATTCCAGACGCTTTACTAACACTCTCCCCACTTGGAGAGTCAGCGCCTTTAACCTCCTGTTTGGCCCAGTTTGCAATTTCTGCGGAAGATGAACAGGAATAGCGAGAACCAATGAGAGGCTAGCTGGAGGTATCTGGACGGGCAAATTTAACTCTCATTTCCCACCAGGAAGAGGAATTAACCAAAGGCTCAGCGTGCCGGGCCAGAACCAGATTAGGGCCTGAAGCCATCCTGCGGTGTTGCGGCCAGGTCACAAGAAAGCGAGTTGAAGAAAGGAGCTCAGGGGCACTGTAATTCACAAACCTGCAGAGTTATAAATGACAGCTATCGTCCAAAAATAGACTGAAGTAAGGCTGCCAAGAGGACTTGAAAGCGGGGCAGAATTGCAGGAAACCGATTTCAGGAGGTAGACTGGAATTGCATTGAAAGCATAGGAAAAGAGGCAGAACGTCCACAATGATGCACTTGGCCAAAAAGGGCGTATGCGTTTTTTCCTGAATATATTCAGGAAAAAACGCATACGCCCTTTTTGGCCAACCAAGCAAGCTTGCAAAGGAAATCTGCACTACAATGAAGTCTCACTTCCCCCCGGTCAAAAGGGCCATCTGAAAAAAGTGTAAAATCCAGAAAGGCAGGACAGGCCATGGAAAACTGGGAACCTTGTTATGCTGATGGGCGGGATGTAAATTGCCAACAACCACTCGGGAGAAGTGTATGGTGTTTCCTGAAACATCTAAAAAACAAAGCAACAGAACCTAGGGCACTTCCACTTATGGTCCTATAGCTTAGGGAAATTAAAATCAAAAAGACACAGCCACCCCAAAGTTTGGAACGGCTCTGTTTACAAGAACCTCGTTTACAGTACAAGTTCAACATCGCAGAAAGTGAAAACTGGATAAATTAGTTGTGGTATTTACTTACAAAGCAATATCACTCAGCAATGAAATCTGTGTCATCAGGCCCTTAGCAGCACAATGAGTGGATTCATCTATGATGATTCTAACTGAAGTAAGTCACACAGAAAAAGAAACATCATAAGATATCAGTAATACACGGAATGTAAACTTGGCTACACAGGAACTGAATTACAGAACAGAACAGGGTCTCAAATTTAGAAAACCAACTTATGCTTGCTTAAGGGTAAAGGTGAGTTGGGGTGCTGCATAAAACCAGAGATTGAAATGAGCACAGATAAAGTTCCTTAAGTCAAATATGGAATAGACAAGAGCTACTCCTTGCTCAACGAAATGGACTCAACACCGCATATTAAACGCCTAAGAATGTACCTGACTAGTAAGTATCGTAAAACCTATGGATTGCTATGTCTCCGAAAGAGAATCAAGCATGTGCACAGGGGCATAAACGCAGCAGTGATAGGATTGTAGAGGTTCGGTGAGCAAATGAAGACTCTTTGAAGTCATATTGCATGGTACCCATTCCACGGGTCTCAACTCTCCAGGTTTAAGGTATTCTTCCTTCAGCTAAAACATGCATGTGGAACCCAGAGTATGATCAACCATGTGAACGGGAGACGTGTTCAAATATGTCTCAGTTTTCCTCCCCTGGTAATCGGGTGCAACATTCCAGACGCTTTACTAACACTCTCCCGACTTGGAGAGTCAGTCCCTTTAACCTCCTGTTTGGCCCAGTTTGCAATTTCTGCGGAAGATGAACAGGAATAGCGAGAACCAATGAGAGACTAGCTGGAGGTGTCTGAAAGGGCAAATTTAACTCTCATTTCCCACCAGGAAGAGGAATTAACCAAAGGCTCAGCGTGCCAGGCCGGAACCAGATTAGGGCCTGAAGCCATCCTGCGGTGTTGCGGCCAGGTCACAAGAAAGCGAGTTGAAGAAAGGAGCTCAGGGGCACTGTAATTCACAAACCTGCAGAGTTATAAATGACAGCTATCGTCCAAAAATAGACTGAAGTAAGGCTGCCAAGAGGACTTGAAAGCGGGGCAGAATTGCAGGAAACTGATTTCAGGAGGTAGACTGGAATTGCATTGAAAGCATAGGAAAAGAAGCAGAATGTCCACAATGATGCACTTGGCCAAAAAGGGCGTATGCATTTTTTCCTGAATATATTCAGGAAAAAACGCAAACGCCCTTTTTGGCCAACCAAGCAAACTTGCAAAGGAAATCTGCACTACAATGAAGTCTCACTTCCCCCCGGTCAAAAGGGCCATCTGAAAAAAGTGCAAAATCCAGAAAGGCAACAGGCCATGGAGAACTGGGAGCCTTGTTATGCTGATGGGCGGGATGTAAATTGCCAACAGACACTCGGGAGAAGTGTATGGTGTATCCTGAAACATCTAAAAAACAAAGCAACAGAACCTAGGGCACTTCCACTTATGGTCCTATAGCTTAGGGAAATTAAAATCAAAAAGACACAGCCACCCCAAAGTTTGGAACGGCTCTGTTTACAAGAACCTCGTTTACAGTACAAGTTCAACATCGCAGAAAGTGAAAAATGGATAAAGAACTTGTGGTACTTACGTACAATGCAGTATCACTCAGCAATGAAATCTATGTCATCAGGCCCATAGCAGCATAATGAGTAGATTCAGGTACGATGATTCTAACTGAAATAAGTCACACAGAAAAAGAAACATCATAAGATATCACTAATACACGGAATGTAAACTTGGCTACACAGGAACTGAATTCCAAAACAGAAAAGGTTCTCAAATTTAGAAAACCAACTTATGCTTGCTTAAGGGGAAAGGTGAGTTGGGTTGCTGCATAAAACCAGAGATTGAAATGAGCACAGATAAAGTTCCTTAAGCCAAATATGGAATAGACAAGAGCTACTCCTTGCTCAACGAAATGGACTCAACACTGCATATTAAACGCCTAAGAATGTACCTGACTAGTAAGTATCTTAAAACCTATGGATTGCTATGTCTCCGAAAGAGAATCAAGCATGTGTACAGGGGCATAAACGCAGCAATGATAGGATTGGAGAGGTTCGGTGAGCAAATGAAGACCCTTTGAAGTCATATTGCATGGTACCCATTCCACGGGTTTCAACTACCCAGGTTTTAGGTATTCTTCCTTCAGCTAAAACATGCACGTGGAACCCAGAGTATGATCAACCATGTGATCGGGAGACGTGTTCAAATATGTCTCAGTTTTCCTCCCCTGGTACTCGGGTGCAACATTCCAGACGCTTTACTAACACTCTCCCCACTTGGAGAGTCAGCGCCTTTAACCTCCTGTTTGGCCCAGTTTGCAATTTCTGCGGAAGATGAACAGGAATAGCGAGAACCAATGAGAGGCTAGCTGGAGGTGTCTAGACGGGCAAATTTAACTCTCATTTCCCACCAGGAAGAGGAATTAACCAAAGGCTCAGCGTTCCGTACCGGAACCAGATTAGGGCCTGAAGCCATCCTGCGGTATTGCGGCCAGCTCAAAAGAAACCGAGTTGAAGAAAGGAGCTCAGGGACACTGTAATTCACAAACCTGCAGTTATAAATGACAGCTATCGTCCAAAAATAGACTGAAGTAAGGCTGCCAAGAGGACTTGAAAGCGGGGCAGAATTGCAGGAAACCGATTTCAGGAGGTAGACTGGAATTGCATTGAAAGCATAGGAAAAGAGGCAGAACGTCCACAATGATGCACTTGGCCAAAAAGGGCGTATGCGTTTTTTCCTGAATATATTCAGGAAAAAACGCATACGCCCTTTTTGGTCAACCAAGCAAGCTTGCAAAGGAAATGTGCACTACAATGAAGTCTCACTTCCCCCCGGTCAAAAGGGCCATCTGAAAAAAGTGTAAAATCCAGAAAGGCAGAACAGGCCATGGAGAACTGGGAGCCTTGTTATGCTGATGAGCAGGATGTAAATTGCCAACAACCACTCGGGAGAAGTGTATGGTGTTTCCTGAAACATCTAAAAAACAAAGCAACAGAACCTAGGGCACTTCCACTTATGGTCCTATAGCTTAGGGAAATTAAAATCAAAAAGACACAGCCACCCCAAAGTTTGGAACGGCTCTGTTTACAAGAACCTCGTTTACAGTACAAGTTCAACATCGCAGAAAGTGAAAAATGGATAAAGAAGTTGTGGTATTTACTTACAAAGCAATATCACTCAGCAATGAAATCTGTGTCATCAGGCCCTTAGCAGCACAATGAGTGGATTCAGGTATGATGATTCTAACTGAAATAAGTCACACAGAAAAAGAAACATCATAAGATATCAGTAATACACGGAATGTAAACTTGGCTACACAGGAACTGAATTACAGAACAGAACAGGGTCTCAAATTTAGAAAACCAACTTATTCTTGCTTAAGGGTAAAGGTGAGTTGGGGTGCTGCATAAAACCAGAGATTGAAATGAGCAGAGATAAAGTTCCTTAAGCCAAATATGGAATCGACAAGAGCTACTCCTTGCTCAACGAAATGGACTCAACACCCCATATTAAACGCCTAAGAATGTACCTGACTAGTAAGTATCTTAAAACCTATGGATTGCTATGTCTCCGAAAGAGAATCAAGCATGTGTACAGGGGCATAAACGCAGCAGTGATAGGATTGGAGAGGTTCGGTGAGCAAATGAAGACCCTTTGAAGTCATATTGCATGGTACCCATTCCACGGGTTTCAACTACCCAGGTTTAAGTTATTCTTCCTTCAGCTAAAACATGCATGTGGAACCTAGAGTATGACCAACCATGTGATCGGGAGACGTGTTCAAATATGTCTCAATTTTCCTCCCCTGGTACTCGGGTGCAACATTCCAGACGCTTTACTAACACTCTCCCCACTTGGAGAGTCAGCGCCTTTAACCTCCTGTTTGGCCCAGTTTGCAATTTCTGCGGAAGATGAACAGGAATAGCGAGAACCAATGAGAGGCTAGCTGGAGGTGTCTGGACGGGCAAATTTAACTCTCATTTCCCAACAGGAAGAGGAAATAACCAAAGGCTCAGCGTGCCATACCGGAACCAGATTAGGGCCTGAAGCCATCCTGCAGTGTTGCGGCCAGCTCAAAAGAAAGCGAGTTGAAGAAAGGAGCTCAGGGGCACTGTAATTCACAAACCTTCAGAATTATAAATGACAGCTATCGTCCAAAAATATACTGAAGTAAGGCTGCCAAGAGGACTTGAAAGCGGGGCAGAATTGCAGGAAACCGATTTCAGGAGGTAGACTGGAATTGCATTGAAAGCATAGGAAAAGAGGCAGAACGTCCACAATGATGCACTTGGCCAAAAAGGGCGTATGCGTTTTTTCCTGAATATATTCAGGAAAAAACGCATACGCCCTTTTTGGCCAACCAAGCAAGCTTGCAAAGGAAATCTGCACTACAATGAAGTCTCACTTCCCCCCGGTCAAAAGGGCCATCTGAAAAAAGTGTAAAATCCAGAAAGGCAGGACAGGCCATGGAGAACTGGGAGCCTTGTTATGCTGATGGGCGGGATGTAATTTGCCAACAACCACTCGGGAGAAGTGTATGGTGTTTCCTAAAACATCTAAAAAACAAAGCAACAGAGCCTAGGGCACTTCCACTTATGGTCCTATAGCTTAGGGAAATTAAAATCAAAAAGACACAGCCACCCCAAAGTTTGGAACAGCTCTGTTTACAAGAACCTCGTTTACAGTACAAGTTCAACATCGCAGAAAGTGAAAAATGGATAAAGAACTTGTGGTACTTACGTACAATGCAGTATCACTCAGCAATGAAATCTATGTCATCAGGCCCGTAGCAGCATAATGAGTAGATTCAGGTACGATGATTCTAACTGAAATAAGTCACACAGAAAAAGAAACATCATAAGATATCACTAATACACGGAATGTAAACTTGGCTACACAGGAACTGAATTCCAAAACAGAAAAGGTTCTCAAATTTAGAAAACCAACTTATGCTTGCTTAAGGGGAAAGGTGAGTTGGGGTGCTGCATAAAACTAGAGATTGAAATGAGCACAGATAAAGTTCCTTAAGTCAAATATGGAATAGACAAGAGCTACTCCTTGCTCAACGAAATGGACTCAACATCGCATATTAAACGCCTAAGAATGTACCTGACTAGTAAGTATCTTACAACCTATGGATTGCTATGTCTCCGAAAGAGAATCAAGCATGTGTACAGGGGCATAAACGCAGCATTGATAGGATTGGAGAGGTTCGGTGAGCAAATGAAGACCCTTTGAAGTCATATTGCATGGTACCCATTCCACGGGTCTCAACTCTCCAGGTTTAAGGTATTCTTCCTTCAGCTAAAACATGCATGTGGAACCCAGAGTATGATCAACCATGTGAACGGTAGACGTGTTCAAATATGTCTCAGTTTTCCTCCCCTGGTACTCGGGTGCAACATTCCAGATGCTTTACTAACACTCTCCCGAATTGGAGAGTCAGTCCCTTTAACCTCCTGTTTGGCCCGGTTTGCAATTTCTGCGGAAGATGAACAGGAATAGCGAGAACCAATGAGAGACTAGCTGGAGGTGTCTGAACGGGCAAATTTAACTCTCATTTCCCACCAGGAAGAGGAATTAACCAAAGGCTCAGCGTGCCGGGCCGGAACCAGATTAGGGCCTGAAGCCATCCTGCGGTGTTGCGGCCAGGTCACAAGAAAGCGAGTTGAAGAAAGGAGCTCAGGGGCACTGTAATTCACAAACCTGCAGACTTATAAATGACAGCTATCGTCCAAAAATAGACTGAAGTAAGGCTGCCAAGAGGACTTGAAAGCGGGGCAGAATTGCAGGAAACCGATTTCAGGAGGTAGACTGGAATTGCATTGAAAGCATAGGAAAAGAGGCAGAACGTCCACAATGATGCACTTGGCCAAAAAGGGCGTATGCGTTTTTTCCTGAATATATTCAGGAAAAAACGCATACGCCCTTTTTGGTCAACCAAGCAAGCTTGCAAAGGAAATGTGCACTACAATGAAGTCTCACTTCCCCCCGGTCAAAAGGGCCATCTGAAAAAAGTGTAAAATCCAGAAAGGCAGGACAGGCCATGGAGAACTGGGAGCCTTGTTATGCTGATGAGCGGGATGTAAATTGCCAACAACCACTCGGGAGAAGTGTATGGTGTTTCCTGAAACATCTAAAAAACAAAGCAACAGAGCCTAGGGCACTTCCACTTATGGTCCTATAGCTTAGGGAAATTAAAATAAAAAAGACACAGCCACCCCAAAGTTTGGAACGGCTCTGTTTACAAGAACCTCGTTTACAGTACAAGTTCAACATCGCAGAAAGTGAAAAATGGATAAAGAAGTTGTGGTATTTACTTACAAAGCAATATCACTCAGCAATGAAATCTATGTCATCAGGCCCTTAGCAGCACAATGAGTGGATTCAGGTATGATGATTCTAACTGAAGTAAGTCACACAGAAAAAGAAACATCATAAGATATCAGTAATACACGGAATGTAAACTTGGCTACACAGGAACTGAATTACAGAACAGAACAGGGTCTCAAATTTAGAAAACCAACTTATTCTTGCTTAAGGGTAAAGGTGAGTTGGGGTGCTGCATAAAACCAGAGATTGAAATTAGCAGAGATAAAGTTCCTTAAGCCAAATATGGAATCGACAAGAGCTACTCCTTGCTCAACGAAATGGACTCAACACCCCATATTAAACGCCTAAGAATGTACCTGACTAGTAAGTATCTTAAAACCTATGGATTGCTATGTCTCCGAAAGAGAATCAAGCATGTGTACAGGGGCATAAACGCAGCAGTGATAGGATTGGAGAGGTTCGGTGAGCAAATGAAGACCCTTTGAAGTCATATTGCATGGTACCCATTCCACGGGTTTCAACTACCCAGGTTTAAGTTATTCTTCCTTCAGCTAAAACATGCATGTGGAACCTAGAGTATGATCAACCATGTGATCGGGAGACGTGTTCAAATATGTCTCAGTTTTCCTCCTCTGGTACTCGGATGCAACATTCCAGACGCTTTACTAACACTCTCCCCACTTGGAGAGTCAGTCCCTTTAACCTCCTGT